>NC_134485.1:107794985-107867485 GCF_040206685.1 Ascaphus truei | reverse complement strand
AGTGCACACAGAAGGGGCTTTACTGCCTAATTCCCCACAGTGTGGAGAAGCTGTTTGGGCTAGATTCTTTTCATTGCTATATATTTCCTCTCCCTTAGGGCACTTATCCTTCCTCTACTGATGTTGAGTGGTTATCACCTCTGTGTCTTTGTGTCCAATAGAAGGTACAGCTCAACCCCCTTATAACGCTGTGCAAAGAATCACATCGCGCTACTGTATAAGCGGATCGCGTTAGAAATAATGTACAATTGTATGCATTGTACAATAAAGTATTTAAGATCCCAATAATCGTGTTGTAAAATATTCATGAATATGAAAATTGGGAGCCACGCTTGCATCGCGCTATAAGCGGATTCGCGTTGTAAAGGATCGCGTTATAACAGGGTTGGGCTGTATTATGAAAGGCAAAAAAAAGAAAGAAATACTGTTTTTCTCAAGAACTACAGCAACTGGTAGAATTCCGCACCATGGGAAATAAAGTGAAGCTTCTTAGGCAAAGATCCACACAAATGTGGTCACTTAATGTATCTTCAAATGACAATAACATAATGTCAAGCCATGTTTCTCCTGTAAAGAACATAACTTTAACTATAACAAGCATAAGTGATAATGAGATGCAAATTATATGCGAATCAAGTGTTATCATATGACATCACGGCGCTACGTGACGTCCCGTTGCCATGACAATGCGCCATCACGTTGCCACGATGTCATATCACGCCGTGACGTCCCGTTGCCAAGGGCGGCCTGCTGCGGAGAAGTTAAGAGCGCAAGCACACCTCTGCCGGTCCGCGGGCCCCACGCTCCCTCGTCTACATCATCCTGTCGGCGCCGGGATCCAGCTACAGACCAGAGGGGGGGACCTGGAGGAGGGAGCGCGGGGCCCCCAAAGTGTGCGGGACCCAAGGCGGCCACCTTGATCGCCTTCTCCTAAAGCCGGCCCCGCGATGGTGTGGCGCATTTTCTTTTTGCATTGACGGGGAATTTTCATGAACGGTGAAAAAAGAATATTTGCCAAAATTAGTGAATTCATTTTTTTTACAGCGCGCTTCACCCAAGACTTTCGTGGAAATGTGGCAATTTTGTAAAAAATATATATATATATATATTTGTTGAAAATGTGCATCATATATATATATATATCAACATGGGGGGGGGGGGGGGGAATCTAGAACTAATATTATTATTAGAACCAGTTATTTTTTGAACCTGCAAATTGACAAATAGCTTTCTAACCCCTTCTGGCAGCCAAGGGGTTAAACAAACGAAGGGAACTTTTGAAAAGGAAAGTACTGTACGATACCTTTGTACATCTCTAATGGTTATACAGGGGTTCGACGGTCAGTACTCTACCCTCAAAACTGTCCTTACTCTTGACTGCTTGTATTGAGAAAATAACAAAGGATTTCTGCTATGTACTGTAGACCCAATAGTGGATTATGGTACTCAAAAGGTGACACTGTGTGTGCTCATTTGCGTGTCATTACCCAGAATCCCTGGCTGCAGTGGAAGCACTGTATGTATGCTAAGGCCAAGCTCAGGGTGGCTGCTACGCTACGTGTGCACGTCTCTCGCAATTTCGGGTTGTTCGGTGGGAGTGTTCAAACTGAAAACTCCACCGGCGGCAAAGTCCAGCGCTGATGCTGCTACACTTTGCCGCTACAACCCGAAATGATATTTGGGGCGGCAGTCGCGTCACGTGAGCTGGTTCAGCCCCCAAACGCCGCGACCCAACTCCTGCAGCCTGGGCACAGATCGCCGGGCTGCAGGAGCACGCGGGGGAAGCGCGCACGGACGCAAGCGTCCGTAGCAGCCACCCTGAACTCGGCCTAAGAGATGATGGGGAAAGACAGGGTTGCCGACCTGTCTGAGACATGCGAATGTGCTCACAAGTGGTATTTTTCGTTGCGGTACTCAACCTTGGGTCACTAAATGAGCAGCACAAACATGCAGCTTCTTCCATATTATATACAACGCAAACAAACAGCTCTCGTCCTATAACTCCGCCTTCTCGTCAGTAGTCCTCCAACCTGCACTTACACTGCATGGTCAGTAAACCTTATGAACTATCTCGCTGCAGGAGAGGCGGGGAAGACATTGGCAGCTACAGGGAAGTGAGTTGTGGGATGTGCCAGGAGCAAACAGCTTGTGATTAATGTTATGTGATATAAAACACAACCTGAGTATAGCTACAGACTCCAACCCTAGTAACCTCATGTCTTCCACTCAGAAAGTGGGAGCCTAAGAATTCCACCCGAATTACTTCAAAACCAATGGCCAATAGTGCAAGGATATTAATAAATAACTCTACTGTTGGCTTGAAGACTAATTGGAAAGGGTGACATGATCAACGTGGCAGAGCTGGCAAGGGTTTGGGTGTTGCAGCTTAAAAATAAAATGTTGTGGGTCTGGAAGTCCATACAGATGTTTACATCATGATACGGTGCAGGCCCTTTAAATCCATGCACTGTTAGGGATACCAGTAGATTAGTGATACATGCAAGTGCTTCTTTGGGAACGTACAGGCAATGTGAAGCATGCACCCGACAACTCTTGAATACCTGTCTTTTGCAAATACCCACTGGCCAACACGGGCACCATTTCCGCACGGCCATCTCTTTTGAGCAAGTTTCTCTTTTTCTGCTGGCTTGCAGCGTTCCCCACCCCTTTCTTGACCTTTAATTGTAGAATTTTGCAAAGCATTGTTTCGCTGTTGATTTCAGAGCCAGTGGAAGAAGCAGTGCAGTTTTTCATTCCTTTTTATTAGAATGCTTAACCGCTGCCCTTCCGGCTGGGTCTGCAACGCCTCGCAGCACAAAGCGCTGCTTCAGTCTCTCGGCAGCTAAAAGTATCACCACCTACATGATGATATCATTAGGGAGATGTGAAACATTCACACATTTTGACAAATTGTGGACACTCACAGCCTCCAAAAATAGGCGCAGAACTGGCATAAGTTGCCAAAAACTTCCAACCTTCTATCTTTGTCAATGATTCTCCATAAAGTCGTCATTTAACATGAAATTAACTTGCAGTTCTCATTTCACTGTGAATAAGGTAAAGGTGGAATACAATTAAAAGGAATGGTCATTTTTTTTTTCTCCCTATGATAAACCTAGTGCTGTTTTTTTTTTTTTTTTTAAATTAACATTGTCCAGGTTTTGCCACTGAAAAACTCGGATAATTAATGAAAAAAATGTCTCTTCTTCTATAGATGAATACATTATAATTGTAACACATTTGTGCTTCATTTAGCATTGCCAGTTTCATCAAAAACTGATTAGATATGGAGTGAGATTGGCTGGACTACTACATATATATATATATACATATATATATATATATATATACATATATATATATATACATATATATACACACACACACACACACACACACATATTTAAATATTTTGTTCTGCTTGGGACCACCTAATTGTGCAAACATAAGTCTTAGAAGTTGACCTTTCAACATACCCCTTTGTCAGAAAATCCATCTCAGATTTAACCCTGGCGTGCTGCCTGCAACACCGCCTCCCAATCCCTCACCACCTGGCAGTAAATCACACAATGAACGTTAGGCTCTCTGCTGGATGTGCCTTTTACAGGGGGGGGAGGAACTGAAAGGTTTCCAGAGCATGGAGTCGTAAACTTCTGGGGAAGCACCCTCGATGTATAAGTGCAATTACTATACATCATTAGTGTTACAATCCGTTAAGTGCCAGCGCACCCAGCAACGCATCGCCAAGCAAGGAAGTTAAGAATGGAAATCCGTACGTTTTCTGATATTTTATCACAACGGATATCCTAACTACAATGGAATAAAGATGTAGTATTACTTTTTTTTTTTAAATGTGTCTCTAGATCTCAATGCTGGAGTAAGCTAGATTTTTTTTTTTTGCATGCTGATACCTTTCATTAGATGTGTATGATATTTAAACATACATTTTGTTATATACTGTATGAGCTTGGAAGAATATGCACAACTTCCTCTGGACAATACACTATAAATAGGGGTGGTGGATAGAGATGTCGTCTACATTTGGCATAGGTTGAACTTGATGGACGTACGTCTTTTTTCAACCTCATCTACTATGTAACTATGTAACTAAAGCAGGAGCTTTTATTGCCTCAAGTATAGTTGCTGGTTTATGCTATCATTATCGTCAATCCCTCACAGTTAAGGATGATTGTCTTATCTGTGTGCACGAAGGTGGCTGATGAGGCCGGTTCATGATTAACAGAGTCCGTCAAAACTCAGGCACGTGTTTCCGAGCAGGATGGGTGGTTCTGGGTTGTTGACTCGATCTCCGATGCACTGAATCTGTCACACTCGATTTTCCACCTGCTGTTGTTGTGGAAGGGTTTTGAAGTGCTGTGATTCTAGACTCTTCCTCCATCAGTAGTGGTTCTGGGCAATAGTCTTCTACGAGTTAATACAGAAGTTGCACTTCTTCATGTTGGCTTTGCAGACACGCTTGTAGTGGTTTCTTTGCACTCCTTTTGAGCGTACTCCTTGACTGAGCTGGGAGAAAAAGACTTGCTTTGGGACTCTAAAATCGAACCTCTAGATAACGTGTCCGGCCCATCGAATTTGATGTCAGACGATCATCACATCCATGCTCGTGGTACTTGGCAAATTTTGGTGCATCTTACGAAGGACCTTCCGCAGGCAGCACTGATGGAACTTCGCCAGCGTCTTAAGGTGTCTCCTGAATGTTGTCCACAACTCAGGTCCGTACAGTAGAGTGGGTATTACGACTGCTTGATAAACAATAAAGTTGGTTACGGATCTGATGTTGATGATTTTCAAACACCCATTTCCTCAGGTGACCAAAGTCTGCACTTGCACATTTAGGGCGTATTTCTTCATGAATGTCTGCTTTCCGTGAAAGATGGATTCTGAGTTACGTTGAAATACTCCACATTCTCCAGAGTCTCACTGAATCCGAATTGCCGAAGTTGGGGACTGTTCATTGACCGCTTGTTGATGTCAGTCCCATTTTCTCATATGTGTCGATAAAGACGTCAACAGTTGTCTGATAATTCGTTTCCGAGGAGGCAGACACTACAGCTTCCACAGCATACTGAAGTTTGATGACTGAATTTGGGTGATCTTGATTCTTGATCAAAGTTGGTTGAGGTTTAACAGCTTACCATCCATTAGCTACTGTAGCTTCTGACTGGAAGCTTCTTGGTGCCCAGGTTTAGTATTGCAGTAAGGAATTTTGAGAAAAGTGTTGGGGTGAACACACAGCCTTACTTGAATCTCATTTTGACTTTAAAATGGTCTGTGGTGAATCCATTACTGAGACTCACCGCTCGCATGTCGTCACGGAGCAGCCAAAGAATGGTAAAACATTTTGGTGGGTACAGAACTTCTAAAGGATCCACCACAGTGCTTTTTCTTAGACAAAGTTGAATGCTTTCACGAGATCAAAGAAAACCACGTAGAAAGATTTATGATGTTCCTGACATTTTTCCTGCAGCTGGCGAGCAGTGAAGATCATGCCAGTGGTGCCTCTGGATGGTCTAAAACCACACTGAGATTCCAGAAGGAACTCTTTAGCAAGTGGAAGGAGATGGCTCAGGAGGGTCCTCTCAATGGTCTTTCCTACAGTAGACAGCAAGGTGATCTCTCTGTAATTTCCACAGTGCAACTTGTCTCCTTTCTTGAAGATTATCATGACCATGGCATCTCTGAGGCAATCTGGGATTTCCTTGTCATTCCAGATCTACAAGGTGTAGGAGTGGACCTGTGATACAAGCTCCTCTCTTCCCTGCTTGAAGATTTCCACATGGATTCCTTCAGCACCACATGCCTTGTTGTTCTTCATCTGCTTGATGACTTTCCTCACCTCTCCAAAGGGATTCCAATCTTGGCTATGAATTATGCTATACTTATACTTTAAAAAACTGAAAGGGAAAGATAAACCTGTTCAAAAAGGAGCGAGAGTGCAGGTTTGTGTGTAATGGAAAAAGTATTGTTATTCCATAACCCCCAACACCATTACACATTTTTCTCCGTATAGAATACCTCCGGTAATGCATTTTTATCTTGCTCCAATAGGAGGTATTGCAACCTGCAACAGTATTGCTATTTTTTTCAAGAACTTAAAACAACTGGTAGGATTCAGCACTAGGGATAATGAATGTTTTTAGTGTCGGGGCAATAAAGATGTTATAAGGTGTCATCGCTGTGTCCTGCAAAACATTCATTATACCTACAACTTCAGGAGAGGAATGTACGAAGCATTGCTAGCCTCTTCCTGCCATAGAGACTCAGCAGAGGATTGCTTTCTTAATCCTCCTTTAGTGGGACAGAGACCTGCTCCATTCCCATGCTGTAATCTTAATCCTCTATTTCTCAGGATCAGTTGAGTGGAGACGCTCCATCGCAGTTAAGACTGTCAGTGCTGGAAGAGGTTAATAAACACACACATACGTATTACATAGGTTTATCCACCTAAATATTCTGTGACTTTGTGTGTGTGTGTGTGTGTGTGTATATATACTGTATATAAATATATTCTAATAATATTAATATATTGTCCTTATAGTGCTGACAATGTGCGCAGTGCTGTGCATAGAATTCAGCTGTCACATTGAGTTCCTGTGCCAAAAAGCTTACAATCTAAGGGACTTGCCTAAGGTCTCAAAAAACTGACACTTGGATTTATACTGGAATCACCTGCTTGAAAGGCAGCGTTACTACTACATAGTTAATAAATATAAATACTGCTTGATGGGGGGGATCCATGCTTCTTCAGTCTTATTTCCGTAGGAAAAGTTGAATTGATCATTTTCTTTGTTTAGGGTTCCTGCAACGCTTCATCAGCAAACATCACTATATAGACCCTAAATAAAATATGACTTTTATTCGAGGAGTGGGCTGGTTTCTGTTCCGATATCTACAACCTAGGTGGACCTAGCATGTCACCTGAGTGAGCTGGAGATGCGTGCTGACCGAATACATGACTATAAATTTATATATAGTTCCTTGGTTTTATTCTCACCCAGACCCCTTTAATTAGCAGGTCCTTATATATACTCGTGCATGACCAGTCTTCCTCTAGCAGAGAGGTAAAGAGAAAAGTTGCAGGAAGAGTAGGACCTTCAGAAAGGGTTAACCTTGACGTGTTTGCAGGCTTATAATGCTTTAGCCAAAGGATTAACTAATGACACTTACTTCTGAGAAGAATAACAGATAGTATTCAACTTAATAATTTGTTATGTTGGATGTAGTATTGGGGCTTTTTTGTCTTTTGTTTTATATATATATATATATATATATATATATATATATATATATATATGTGTGTGTGTGATATAAGTGATTTTATATATATATATATATATATATATATATATATATACAGTGTTCGACAAATCACCCAAAAATCTACTCGCCGAACAAAAAATCTACTCGCCACCTAGCCCCGCCCCTAGCCCAGCCCCTAGTCCCGCTTTTAAAAAAAAAATGAATAAATTCCTAGTAAGAACAACATTTGTTTTTGACATTAGTTAATTTATTGTATTACATTATACTACAATTAGTCCTTGTTTTGTGTGTGTGTGTGTGTGTGTGTGTGTGTGTGTGTGTGTGTGTGTGTGTGTGTGTGTGTGTGTGTGTGTGTGTGTGTGTGTGTGTGTGTGTGTGTGTGTGTGTGTGTGTGTGTGTGTGTGTGTAAATGTCGGATTTAGAAAAAAAAGCCAGATGTGAATGACTAGTTTCCTGAACCCCATAACTAGTGCCAGGACACCCCCGCGTCACAATATCTAAAGCAGCAATCCCGCTGGGGATCTTACCTGATCCGCAGTCCCTCAATGTCCAGGTACCCTCATTCCCGCAATGTTATACATTGGAGGGGAGGTGTTCCTTACCTGTCTTCTAGGTTAGGGGGGATTCCGATGTCTTCCGTGTGAAGCTCGAGAGTTAGATCTGGAAGAAAGCAGTATAGGTTATTTCGGTGTAGTATAGGACAGTTAAGATATATAGGGTAAATAAGAGATCCAGATCCAGAGTGTAAGAGAGAGTGGGTGAGAGAGCGAGATTGGGTGAGAGAGAGAGAGAGCGGGTGAGAGAGAGAGAGTGGGTGAGAGAGAGAGTGGGAGAGTGGGTGAGAGATAGAGAGAGAGAGTGGGTGAGAGAGAGAGAAAGTGGGTGAGAGAGAGAGAGAGGGAGTGGGTGAGAGAGAGTGGGTGAGAGAGAGAGATAGTGGGTGAGAGAGAGAGTGGGTGAGAGAGAGAGAGAGACACACAGAGACAGAGAGAGAGACACACAGAGACAGACAGAGACAGGGAGAGGTAGACAGAGACAGGAGAGGTAGACAGACAGAGACAGGGAGAGGTAGACAGACAGAGACAGGGAGAGGTAGACAGATAGAGACAGGGAGAGGTAGACAAACAGAGACAGGGAGGGGTAGACAGACAGAGACAGGGAGAGGGAGACAGACAGAGACAGGGAAAGGGAGACAGACAGAGACACGGAGAGGGAGACAGACAGAGACAGGGAGAGGTAGACAGACAGAGACAGGGAGAGGTAGACAGGGAGAGACAGGGAGAGGGCGACGGAGACAGGGAGAGGGCGACGGAGACAGGGAGAGGGCGATGGAGACAGGGAGAGGGCGATGGAGACAGGGAGACAGACACACACACAGACACACTCAGAGACACACTCACACAGAGACACACACAGAGACACACTCACACACAGAGACACACTCACACACAGAGACACACTCACACACAGAGACACCCACACACACACACACACACACATCACAGACAGACACACTCACACACTCACACACACTCACACACTCAAAGACAGACAGACAGACAGACACACACACACACACACACAGAGACACACTCACACAGAGACACACTCACACAGAGACACACTCACACAGAGACACACTCACACACAGAGACACACACACACAGAGACACGCTCACACACAGAGACACACTCACAGACACTCACACACACACAGACAGACACACTCACAGAAAGACACACTCACAGACAGACACACTCACAGACAGACACACTCACAGACAGGGTATTCATTGAAAGGAGGGGCCCACCTGTGCAGCAGTTCATCCAGCCAGGCGGGAGGTGCTGTTGGTCGGGCAGCCAGTGCAGTAGGTCGGGCGGGAGGTGCGTGAGGATGGGTGTGAGGTGAGTGAGGTCGGGCGGGAGATACGGGCGGTGCTGGAGGTCAGGCGGGAGATGCGGGTGGTGCTGGAGGTCGGGCGGGAGATGAAATGCGGGCGGAAGATGCGGCCAGCCGGGTGGGAGATGCGGGCGGAAGATGCGTGCTCCTCAGTTCCTTGATGCTGCGTGACGTCATGACGTCACGAGCGTCATGTTGGCATGGCAACATGGCGTCTGACGCCGCGCGGCCATTGCAGGTACAGAAGGAGGCAAATAATGGGCTCACATAGTGCGAGCAGGGAAAATTGCATGGGGAATTCATAGAGCCGCAGCACTCGCCAGCGGCCTAAATCCACTCGCCACGGGCGTGTGGTTATAATTAATTGTCGAACATATAATATCACAACAGTCAAAGAAATCTGCAGCACTCTCTGGTAAATTTGTAAATATAAATCAGATTGAATGCATCAGGCAAGCATAAGGGGTCAGTACAAGAATGGGGGAGCGACGTTTCGGACCTTCCGCTCCTTTATCTAGTCCGAAACGTCACAATATCAGTATTACCGACCTGAGGAAGAGAGGGGAACGCTCGAAAGCTTGTCCTATAACATAAATTGTTAGTCCAAATAAAAAAGGTATCACCTAATACTGAAGTACTCATTTATATATACATATATACATACATACATACATACATACATATATATATACATACATACATACATACATATATATATATACATACATACCCACATATATATATATATATATATATACACATCCTATGTGTGGCATAATCCTATATTTTCCAAGGACTTCACCTTGTAGCTTTCTGTTGCTCACATGATTGTGAATGCAGGTGACTGGCTGTGCATCCCCGTGTTCGCTATGTGTTTTATCCTGACGAGCCCTCGGGTCTCTCAGCCTCAATGAGCGATATGTTCCCTGATAAGCAGGCTTAGTGATGTCATTTATCATTGTATTTGCCAAAGTGACCTCGTTAGAGTGGTTTGGAAACGAAGCCCTGTACTCTGTCTCTGATGCTGGATGTTTCCCATGGAAGTTGTTAATTACTGGCAGCGAGATGGCCTCGCGCAGTCTGAGTGAGTTTGAGTTACACAGATAGGGTGTTGGCCTCCCACAGTCTGTGCTGGAGTATCAGGTAGAGGGAAAGGGGGTTCCTCAGTCTGTGCTTGTGTTACACACCAGGACAGGGGCTCCCTTAGTCTCAGCTAGTGCCACACATAATAATGTCACGAACAGAAGGAGAGAGGCTGACTGTCCTAGTGCCACACATAATAATGTCACGTGCAGAAGGAGAGAGGCTGACTGTCCTAGTGCCACACATAATAATGTCACGTGCAGAAGGAGAGAGGCTGACTGTCCTAGTGCCACACATAATAATGTCACGTACAGAAGGAGAGAGGCTGACTGTCCTAGTGCCACACATAATAATGTCACGTACAGAAGGAGAGAGGCTGACTGTCCTAGTGCCACACATAATAATGTCACGTACAGAAGGAGAGAGGCTGACTGTCCTAGTGCCACACATAATAATGTCACGTGCAGAAGGAGAGAGGCTGACTGTCCTAGTGCCACACATAATAATGTCACGTACAGAAGGAGAGAGGCTGACTGTCCTAGTGCCACACATAATAATGTCACGTACAGGAGAGAGGCTGACTGTCCTAGTGCCACACATAATAATGTCACGTGCAGAAGGAGAGAGGCTGACTGTCCTAGTGCCACACATAATAATGTCACGTGCAGAAGGAGAGAGGCTGACTGTCCTAGTGCCACACATAATAATGTCACGTACAGAAGGAGAGAGGCTGACTGTCCTAGTGCCACACATAATAATGTCACGTACAGGAGAGAGGCTGACTGTCCTAGTGCCACACATAATAATGTCACGTACAGAAGGAGAGAGGCTGACTGTCCTAGTGCCACACATAATAATGTCACGTGCAGAAGGAGAGAGGCTGACTGTCCTAGTGCCACACATAATAATGTCACGTACAGAAGGAGAGAGGCTGACTGTCCTAGTGCCACACATAATAATGTCACGTACAGGAGAGAGGCTGACTGTCCTAGTGCCACACATAATAATGTCACGTGCAGAAGGAGAGAGGCTGACTGTCCTAGTGCCACACATAATAATGTCACGTGCAGAAGGAGAGAGGCTGACTGTCCTAGTGCCACACATAATAATGTCACGTACAGAAGGAGAGAGGCTGACTGTCCTAGTGCCACACATAATAATGTCACGTACAGGAGAGAGGCTGACTGTCCTAGTGCCACACATAATAATGTCACGTACAGAAGGAGAGAGGCTGACTGTCCTAGTGCCACACATAATAATGTCACGTGCCGAAGGAGAGAGGCTGACTGTCCTAGTGCCACACATAATAATGTCACGTACAGAAGGAGAGAGGCTGACTGTCCTAGTGCCACACATAATAATGTCACGTACAGAAGGAGAGAGGCTGACTGTCCTAGTGCCACACATAATAATGTCACGTACAGAAGGGGAGAGGGTGACTGTCCTAGTGCCACACATAATAATGTCACGTACAGAAGGAGAGAGGCTGACTGTCCTAGTGCCACACATAATAATGTCACGTACAGAAGGAGAGAGGCTGACTGTCCTAGTGCCACACATAATAATGTCACGTACAGAAGGGGAGAGGCTGACTGTCCTAGTGCCACACATAATAATGTCACGTACAGGAGAGAGGCTGACTGTCCTAGTGCCACACATAATAATGTCACGTACAGGAGAGAGGCTGACTGTCCTAGTGCCACACATAATAATGTCACGTACAGGAGAGAGGCTGACTGTCCTAGTGCCACACATAATAATGTCACGTACAGAAGGAGAGAGGCTGACTGTTCTAGTGCCACACATAATAATGTCACGTACAGAAGGAGAGAGTCTGACTGTCCTAGTGCCACACATAATAATGTCACGTGCAGAAGGAGAGAGGCTGACTGTCCTAGTGCCACACATAATAATGTCACGTACAGAAGGAGAGAGGCTGACTGTCCTAGTGCCACACATAATAATGTCACGTGCCGAAGGAGAGAGGCTGACTGTCCTAGTGCCACACATAATAATGTCACGTACAGAAGGAGAGAGGCTGACTGTCCTAGTGCCACACATAATAATGTCACGTACAGAAGGAGAGAGGCTGACTGTCCTAGTGCCACACATAATAATGTCACGTACAGAAGGGGAGAGGCTGACTGTCCTAGTGCCACACATAATAATGTCACGTACAGGAGAGAGGCTGACTGTCCTAGTGCCACACATAATAATGTCACGTACAGGAGAGAGGCTGACTGTCCTAGTGCCACACATAATAATGTCACGTACAGGAGAGAGGCTGACTGTCCTAGTGCCACACATAATAATGTCACGTACAGAAGGAGAGAGGCTGACTGTTCTAGTGCCACACATAATAATGTCACGTACAGAAGGAGAGAGTCTGACTGTCCTAGTGCCACACATAATAATGTCACGTACAGAAGGAGAGAGTCTGACTGTCCTAGTGCCACACATAATAATGTCACGTACAGAAGGAGAGAGTCTGACTGTCCTAGTGCCACACATAATAATGTCACGTACAGAAGGAGAGAGTCTGACTGTCCTAGTGCCACACATAATAATGTCACGTACAGAAGGAGAGAGTCTGACTGTCCTAGTGCCACACATAATAATGTCACGTACAGAAGGAGAGAGGCTGACTGTCCTAGTGCCACACATAATAATGTCACGTACAGGAGAGAGGCTGACTGTCCTAGTGCCACACATAATAATGTCACGTACAGGAGAGAGGCTGACTGTCCTAGTGCCACACATAATAATGTCACGTATAGGAGAGAGGCTGACTGTCCTAGTGCCACACATAATAATGTCACGTACAGAAGGAGAGAGGCTGACTGTTCTAGTGCCACACATAATAATGTCACGTACAGAAGGAGAGAGTCTGACTGTCCTAGTGCCACACATAATAATGTCACGTACAGAAGGAGAGAGTCTGACTGTCCTAGTGCCACACATAATAATGTCACGTACAGAAGGAGAGAGGCTGACTGTCCTAGTGCCACACATAATAATGTCACGTACAGGAGAGAGGCTGACTGTCCTAGTGCCACACATAATAATGTCACGTACAGGAGAGAGGCTGACTGTCCTAGTGCCACACATAATAATGTCACGTACAGGAGAGAGGCTGACTGTCCTAGTGCCACACATAATAATGTCACGTACAGAAGGAGAGAGGCTGACTGTTCTAGTGCCACACATAATAATGTCACGTACAGAAGGAGAGAGTCTGACTGTCCTAGTGCCACACATAATAATGTCACGTACAGAAGGAGAGAGTCTGACTGTCCTAGTGCCACACATAATAATGTCACGTACAGAAGGAGAGAGTCTGACTGTCCTAGTGCCACACATAATAATGTCACGTACAGAAGGAGAGAGGCTGACTGTCCTAGTGCCACACATAATAATGTCACGTACAGAAGGAGAGAGGCTGACTGTCCTAGTGCCACACATAATAATGTCACGTACAGGAGAGAGGCTGACTGTCCTAGTGCCACACATAATAATGTCACGTACAGAAGGAGAGAGGCTGACTGTCCTAGTGCCACACATAATAATGTCACGTACAGAAGGAGAGAGGCTGACTGTCCTAGTGCCACACATAATAATGTCACGTACAGAAGGA
This sequence comes from Ascaphus truei, assembly GCF_040206685.1. Classification (NCBI taxonomy): domain Eukaryota; kingdom Metazoa; phylum Chordata; class Amphibia; order Anura; family Ascaphidae; genus Ascaphus; species Ascaphus truei. Next base: position 107,853,587 of record NC_134485.1, on the reverse strand, counting down.
GAGCGGCTGACTGTCCTAGTGCCACACATAATAATGTCACGTACAGAAGGAGAGAGGCTGACTGTCCTAGTGCCACACATAATAATGTCACGTACAGAAGGAGAGAGGCTGACTGTCCTAGTGCCACACATAATAATGTCACGTACAGAAGGGGAGAGGCTGACTGTCCTAGTGCCACACATAATAATGTCACGTACAGGAGAGAGGCTGACTGTCCTAGTGCCACACATAATAATGTCACGTGCAGAAGGGGAGAGGCTGACTGTCCTAGTGCCACACATAATAATGTCACGTACAGAAGGAGAGCGGCTGACTGTCCTAGTGCCACACATAATAATGTCACGTACAGAAGGAGAGAGGCTGACTGTCCTAGTGCCACACATAATAATGTCACGTACAGAAGGAGAGAGGCTGACTGTCCTAGTGCCACACATAATAATGTCACGTGCAGAAGGGGAGAGGCTGACTGTCCTAGTGCCACACATAATAATGTCACGTACAGAAGGAGAGCGGCTGACTGTCCTAGTGCCACACATAATAATGTCACGTACAGAAGGGGAGAGGCTGACTGTCCTAGTGCCACACATAATAATGTCACGTACAGAAGGGGAGAGGGTGACTGTCCTAGTGCCACACATAATAATGTCACGTGCCGAAGGGGAGAGGCTGACTGTCCTAGTGCCACACATAATAATGTCACGTGCAGAAGGAGAGAGGCTGACTGTCCTAGTGCCACACATAATAATGTCACGTACAGAAGGGGAGAGGGTGACTGTCCTAGTGCCACACATAATAATGTCACGTGCCGAAGGGGAGAGGCTGACTGTCCTAGTGCCACACATATACTGTAGTTATGCCCCTATTCTATGATAGGCTGCGATTATAGTGGCGCTCCTGCCACTCGCGCGAAACCGCACTGAGGTACTAGGCGACAGGGAGGCGTGCCTGTGACATCACGTGAGTGGTTCGCCCACACGTGACCCGGTCGTCGTGCGGCAAAGACAAAATTATTTTTCTGGCCGAGAATCGGCCACTATAATCGCGGCCTTAGCGTCCCACACACAGAGGGGCCCTTAGTCTCTGCTTGTACGACACACACAGAAGAGTCCGTATCTATGCTGCTGTTAGTAAAGGGAAATTGGACCTTTCAGTCTGGGCTAGTAGTGAACAAATAAGGGCCCCCATTTAATATGCCGTGAAGTTGCATTACCTGCTCCGGAGAATATGTTAATCCCACTCATTTGAGTGGGGCTGGACTCTGCTCCAGCACGGAGGTAGATGCCATCACAGTGTATTGAATAAGTGCTTTCAGTTTGTAGGGATTCTAGTTAATCGTACTCTCTCCTATTGACCCTTTGCTAGAATCCATTGAAGTAGCTGGTTCTGGCTGTCCCTGGGTTGACTGATTTTTAATGGACCAGTCTGCTTATTACTTTCTCCCTCTCACGCCGCTGGGCTGGCTAATTGCTCACTAAGTCATTGTACAGGACGCCCAAGCAACTTTCGTTCACTGAGACCTAACAGGTCACATGTCACTCACTCCCGCCTCTGTGATTAATGATGCTGATGTCTGTGAGTTTGTTGGTCTAGCGATGCTGCCAGATCCATTGTGTCAATTCAGAGCTGCTTTGTTAGGAGCTAGGAGCCATCTCTGCTAGCTTAATAGGTACCAATCCTTAGTAGGCAAAGTCCTACATAGGGGCCAATGTGACTGCCAAGGTCATGTAATAAATGTGTTAGCACAATTTTACTGCTGTCTATAGTGTTAAAAGTATATGTCCAGTTGGACTTAATGAGATTTTCTCAATAACAACTCACTAACATTGTGGCCAATTCCAGTTAACAGACTCTCATAGGGTCTAACATTTAACAGACTGTCATAGATCTTCAGAAGTCTGTTAAATCTGGGGTGACCCAAATAGGTAACGTCCCTTAGCTTCCCTGAGTTTAACGGGAAGCCACAAAGCTAAATATATGCAAAAGCAACGCAGTTAATGATCTCATTAGCTTGACGCCATGTGAAGTTGGAGTTGCCTTGCGTTAGCTTCAAATAACATGGCGTTAAACCTGTCTTACCCAAAGGGGGTGTTACTTCCGTGCAGACACTGTACAGGTATAGGGGTTTTATTAAAGTAAAAAAAAAAAAAAAAGACAGGAGAGGAAAAGAACCCCGTTAATAACAATATGACAGTTAAATCATTCCTAACTGTGGCCTTACACTTATCCAGACCCTGTAAAAGACCTATTTCAGGATCTGGATAGTTATGCAAAAGAAAAGAATAGATGGAGCTAACAATTAAAGAGCCTACAATAGTGCAATTAGTCACGTAGTGCAAAACATTGGTATATAAACTATCAAAACGATAAAATAGTGTACCAATAAGTGATAATTATAAATACATGTAGTCCTCGTTATTAAATGTTTCATTTTACAACGAATGGCACATCCAACGCTTTACAATGCAACCCAAAGGGACGTTTTTTGACGCCGGAATGCCTCATCCGACGCCTGAATGCGTTATCCGACGCTCACCATCACTGATTAACAGGGGACTCACTTTACAACGGTTTCACTACCCAACGCTACTTCCAGAACGGATTCCGGTGGATAACCGTGGACTGCCTGTATATACATACAAATCTGATCAAAGATCAATCAGTATACTATGATCATGTAGTCCAGCAGCCAGAGTCCAAAGGATTTCCCTAACCTTGTAGTTGAAAGTTACAAACGAAGAAGTCCTCCGTCGCATGGATCTAAATTGCAAGATGGAAAAAGGAGAAGAAAACAATAAAAAATAGTGTGATATTGTTAAGACATACAGTATACAGGTCATTGCATAATGGTTGGTGAGGAATGCACTCACTTGTAAGTCCTTATCAAAAACGCCCTGTATAAGGTTCTTGTTACTGTGCTTTAACAGCCTTCACGTGTCTTTACTGTGCTCATATTTTTTGGAAGAATCATGTTAGATAAAGGAGATAAAAAATGACATAGCGTAATACAGTTTTAATAAAAAATATGGAAAAGAAGGGATAATCTCACAAGCCTGTGTCTTGAATTTTATGCATGAAAATGATCACCAGTGACGCTCCACAGTCTGTTTTAGGGCGTTCCCGGATGCGTTCCCAGGTGCTGTCCTTACACACAGAGTGTATCCTTTACCCTCCAGAAATGTGGGGTATCGTAGGGATATCTACAGAGAGATTTGCAGTTTCTCTTTCCTCAAATGCTGTTCCTTCCGAGAGCCGGACGCCAGGAAGCTTCCTCTCTCTCTCCCTGTCCGAGACTGGTCACGCCACGGTGCGATGTACAGTGGCTCAAAAGTTTCAAACCAAACGCATTTCGCCAAAGTAGATAGCTATGACCTAACTAACGTCACGTTAAATCCTTACGTTAACTATAACGCAGCTCTGAGGATATGCGTTGTTAGAGGGAACACCTCTTTGGGATATCATTAGCACCAACGTCCACAATAGTAACGCAAGGGCTCGTTACGACTGAAAACAGCACTTAGTGCTTCGTTGCTAAGCTTTGAAGATCCCGTTAGCACTTAACGAGGTGTTAACAGAAGTTAACGTCTTCTGAGTGTCTACCCCATAGTATTTTTGCACATTAAAATAATAATTTTACAATTTATTGACGGTACACTTAGGCCCAAATCCATCAAGCGCCGGTATGGGACGGCGCACCCAATCTGGTATTAACTCCCAGTCAACTCAATGGGAGTTAACACCGGATTGGGTTCGCTAACCCAGGGGTGTGCAAACTGGGGGGCGGGAGAATTTCATGGGGGGCCTTAATTTAAAATAAATGCCGGGGGAGGCGTGAGGCCTCTGTAACTCACTTACCTGCTCTCTGCCGGGTCTTCGGCGACGCGTCACCAAGGCAACGTGGCGTCAAATGACGCCGAGTCCTTGGAGAGGGGGGGGGCAGGAATGCTGCGGCTGCCGGGCAGGGGGACGCAGCTCAAGAAGTTTGGCAACCCTGCGCTAACCCATCCAGACGCGTGATGAAGCTGCCCCTTAGAGCGCAATACTGACAGGTGTTGTATCTGTGTTAGAGTTAAGAATTGTGTTAAAATGCACTTCCAATGGGGATAGTATGTGTTTTCGACAGATTAGTTGTGTATTTGTGTCGGGGACACACTGTGCCAGGTGCAAGTCATTTATCTGTGTCAACTGAATGGGCCATAATATGTCTTCCAGCACTGGGATGTGGTTGCATGCTGGGACGAGATACTTTACACTATATCTGTGTAACCCTGTTTCCCCCACCCCCCAATCTCATGTCGGGTACCCTAGGGGAAATTGTGTCCTGGTTACTGTGTCTAAGATGGTGCAAACCTGCTGGCAACAGGGGGCCCTGAGTCTCCGGGGATGGTATGTGGGATGATATCAGGACTGGCTTTCGAGGTAGAGATGAGTAATACTCACTGGTACAGCGCCTCCATCTCCAACAGATCCCGAGAATGGTAGGGAGGAATCTCTGAAGGAGAACTCTCTGTAACTTCTCCCTGAATGACTCCAGGCTCAGGTGAGAAGGGTTCTATATCAAGGATATACTTTATTCCTCCATCTGGCAGACTGCCCATCTTGCAGCCAGGTCACTCAGCTGCACATCATAGGGTTGTCACCCGAAGGAAGTCCCTGGACAATCACTCCTAGTCAGGGCTCTAGGAGCTGTCCTAGCTCTTCTCTTCCTCCCTGGTGGAGTAAAAGGAATAGTCTCCCACCTCTCCCAGAGGGAGGGTCACAATGCCTGCCAGAGCCCTGGCAGCTTGCTGGGATAGACAGGAACTCTAAATTCAGGAAATGCTATGCAATAAGTAGTTCCAATAGGCACCCCCCCTATGTCACTGTGATTGGACACAGAGCCTGATGACACTATCTTCACTGCCTCACTGCACAGCATGTGTGTGTGGGGAAAACCCATGATTACTCCTGGCAAACCTGCCCTTAACAGGGATTACTGCACAGGAGGAGGACAGAATAGTAGCCCAAAAAGGGCTATATTTGTTTTGAAGCAATTCACAAAATCGAAGTTTTGGTTTGTTAGCTTAAAAAAAGTCAAGAAAAAGTCACCTAAAATGCAGCCCTATATAAGGTGCAGTCCGTGCTGAGTCACTGGAGCACGATTTATAATCTTTAGAAGTGCAGGAATTTGGAGCCGCCGGCAGATTTTTGCCTAAATTGAATCCCTGAATAAAATAGTGACACTTTTTTTTATTCACCAATGTTGACATTTTCACTACATCTTATCAAGGTGCAAACTTGTACTATTTCCCTATGTGCATTACTGTTCTGCTAAATAATGGTCTTGAGCTGTTTATTAAAGTGCTGTCATCGCAGGAGAGGCACGTTGTGAATGTCAAGGTATTGTATGTGTGTTCCAAAACTCATTCGGTAGGTCAGCTATGTATGTCTGTATCGCCCAATGGGGACACCATGTACAACGAACAGTCGATGTACGTTAGACAGGGGGGCTCAACTCCAGTCAAAGACTGAGCCTCTGATTGAGCCACCTGTGCTGAAGCAGGGACTTATTGAGCCACCTGTGCTGAAGCAGGGACTGATTGAGCCACCTGTGCTAAAGCTGGGACTGATTGAGCCACCTGTGCTGAAGTTGGGACTGATTGAGCCACCTGTGCTGAAGCTGGGGCTGATTGAGCCACCTGTGCTGAAGCTGGGGCTGATTGAGCCACCTGTGCTGAAGCTGGAGCTGATTGAGCCACCTGTGCTGAAGCAGGGGCTGATTGAGCCACCTGTGTTGAAGCAGGGGCTGATTGAGCCACATAGGTAAAGCTGGGACTGATTGAGCCATCTGCGCTGAAGCTGGGATATCCTGAAAACCTGACCTGTTGGGGGTCTGTTAAATCAGGAGTTGTACAGTATGTGTATTACGTTCAGAATGAACAACAGATCCCACCCGGAATGAACAAAACATTAGTCAACGGTCTCCGTTGGTGTGTTAAGCAAAGACATTGTGCGTGTGTTACACATGCAGTGAGATCATGCATTGTGTGCCACACAGATCTGAGGCTCCAGCCACTGCACGTTTTTTTGCTGATCAAAGTTCAGGAAAGAATGATATCTGAAAACTTTGTTACAGAAATAAAGTGTGCTGATGCTGTAAAGGTAGCGGTGACTTAGCACGCTGTCATAATGCGTGTGAGGGTCCTGGATTTGTGCGTGGTTCCTATTCCTAAACACACTGGGAAGCCATCCAAGGCAAGGCATGCTACAGCCTGCACGTGGCTTCATATCTCAACACCCCCCGCAGAGCGCTGGGGAGAGGGGGGTACGTCACTGAGATAGAGAGCTTGCAATGCAGGATCCTGGGAACAGGTCCCACTTATGGACCTAGTGGGTTCTGGGGTGACGTTTACTCAAGGGATGAGTAATACGTGCCAAGGAAACAGATTTTGTGGGGTGCGCTGAGCATCTGTGTGGGGGATACAGTGACGCTCCTTTAATTAGCTGGCAATAAAATGTCACCAGAGAGAGGTCCTAATGCAGAGCCTGTGTGCGCAAGATTATATATATATACATACACACACACACACTCATGTCTGTTTATAAACAACTGAGAACGCAGGGTATATATATATACACATTTACAAGCAGATAGATAGATAGATAGATAGATAGATAGATAGATAGATAGATAGGAGAGAATCAGGCACACCAGGTCTTGCAGTAAGAAAACAAGGGTTTTTATTAGAATATATCTGTATATCTGTGTGTGTGTATATATATATATATATATATATATATATATATATATATATATATATATATATATATACTAATCTACCCTGTGACAAAAGGGGAATGTGCATACAGTATAGCACTAATGCTGTGAAATTATAATTAGTGTAACTGTGACACTATGGTGAATAACAATACCATATATCTATAAATTAGGCTGCCAGGAAAAGATGACCGATACAGATCAATACAAGTAACAAAAAACAAAGATAATCCAGCGCCTAGAAACAAATCCAAACAGATAATAAATTCTGACCATATAAAATGTCCAGGCAGGATGTTCTGGAAGCCTTCAGATGTATCTTGAAGGATGTCTCACAATATGTGGAGATAAACACAAAAGATAATCATAGTGTGTAAATGCAATAACTGCTGATAAGACAGACAAACAGACTCACTTAGTACAAATAAAAAACTAACAACACCTAATGAAATGCTAGAAAACTAATACAATTATTTAAAAAAATACTATAAAGTGAAACTGTTTAAATAGCAGGGAGTATTGACTCAAATGATCTCGTCCGGTGGGAAAAATTGAAATCCTACTCACCACGACAGGCACGATTCCAAATAGCGTGGTGGATAATCACTATCCTGTGTGGCAGACTTCAAACGGATGTCCGTGATGTCCCTCTAGAGTATCGGTACTGCCGTCACATGTACCGCCGCTCCGGTGCCACCTTCGCTGTCCTCACCGTGTCGGCAGAATCACTCCAACGGATGCCGTGCGTCCAGCGTGCTGGTGCTTCCTGCACTCTCCTCCGGCTGTGCGGGCAACGCGGAAGTGTTTGATACTCTCCGCTCGGCACGACACTGCTCAGTTCAGTCTCATACAGTCAGAGCTCGAACAACTTGTGACGGTGAATCCCTTCACCGCAAAACCCGACGCGTTTCGTGAAATAGATCCCTTCCTCGTATGCCCCTTAGGGGAGTGGGAGTGAGGACTATACCTCCTGCTCCATCAGGGAGTAGCGGAAGAGTAAGGACCAACCTTTGGGGACCTTCCTGGGAGTTGAGTCCAGGGACCATCACACGGCTGGAACCCAGAGTATGCAGCGTATGCAGCGTATGCAGCGTATGCAGCGTATGCAGCGTATGCAGAGTATGCAGAGTATGCTGTGCTGTTACCAATAAAAGCTGTTCCTGTTTATAAAATATACTCCTGCCTGAGTCTGCAGTCTATCAGGGGGAGTATCAGAGAGTTCTCCCGCAGGGATTGCCTCCAGCACTCCTGGAGCCTGTGAGAGATGGAGACGCTGAACCAAGAGTGAGAAAGAACCAGCTATCACCCCAAAAGCCTGTCCTGTCTTCCCCAACACCATCGGTGGAACCTCAGAGCTTCTGTGAACCAGCAGGTACTCAGCACTACACACTGGTAACAGGGGAATCTCCCAGGGAGGGGGAAATACTGTTACATATATATATGTATGTATATATACATATATATATATATATAGCAAATTTGGTGTCTTGTGGGCATCACTTCACTGTGAGTGACACTGGCCTCTGAAGTAAAAGACCTCTAATTTGAGCCCTTTTTCCAGCTTCCCCTGCCCTCACCAATGTCTCTTTCTGTGCCCCAGATGCCATAAAAACAGATTGCAAGCTCTTGAGGTCAGGCATTGTTTTCCCAGCATACTTTCCCACCCTGACAGCACTGAATGACAAGAAAGTACGATTGTTAATGTTTCTTTGTTTTTTTGTTTTTTTTACACATTTCTCTGCTTGATGAACCCGTGAATAAGTTTACTGGCCATGCATTTCTTTAACTCAGGCTGTGTAATATGTCAGGCGTAAGCTTATAGGGGTTCATGTTAAATTGGACAAAAAAAAACCATAAAGGTATGTGTGCTCATTTTCATGTCATTACCCAGAATCCCTTGCTGCAGTGGAAGCGCTGTATGCAAAAAGATGACGGCGAAAGGCCTGAGACATGTGAATGTGCTCACACGTGGTGTTTTTATTTGCTATACTCTGCTTGATGACAAAGGCTTTGGTCATTCGAACCCTAACTGTGCACATTAAACTCTTCAGACAAGTATAGAAAACATACAGATGTAGCCGACGTTATCACTTCCGTTACCACGATGCGCTGTGACGGCGAATCATGTAATAGTAGCGCTAATAAATATATTGATCAAGGAGATCATGCACATGTAATCTACTGCGTTATTTTGCGGTAATGGGGGTAATAGCATCTGCTACATCTGTATTAGGCCGTGTTCAGGGTGGATGCTACGCGACGTGCACGCGCTTGCGTGCATGCCCGTCGCAATTTCGGGTTGTTCGGTGGGAGTGTTGAAACTGAAAACGCCACCGGCGGCAAAGTGCAGCGTTGATGCTGCTGCATTTTGCCGCTACAACCAGAAATGATATTTGGGGCGGCAGTCGCGTCACGTGAGCTAGTTCAGCGAACCAGCTCCGTGACACGTTCGCCCCGCCACGACCCCCAAACGCCGCGACCCGATTCCTGCAGCCTGGGCACAGATCGCCGGGCTGCAGGAGCACGCGGGGGAGGCGCGCACCGACACTAGCGTACGTAGCAGCCACCTTGAACTCGGCCTTAGACTTCCCAAAAATATGCCATTATTGTACGTGCGTCAAGTGACTTCTCCCCTAATTCCTTCTAATGCAACTGTTATAAAACGTACACTAGATTTGAAATAAAGTGACAGCACTCAGCAACGTAACATATGTTCCAGGCGAATTTTAGATGTTTTTAACCCCTTCGGTGCCAGAGGGTTATGCACCGCACGGGCTCCTCCAGATTTGAATGGTGCAATTTATTTATACTGTAGGCCCAAAAGTATAACAACAAAGTACACAGAATTTGCAATGTTGCTTTAAGCCGCACTAATAGTCCTTGCTACGGCGACGCTGATGTCACGCTGCGGTCGCTGAAAAATCGAATTTAATTGACTTCCAGCATACGCCGTCGCTCTGTCGGGTCGCTCCAACAATAAGCGCACGTGACGAATTCAATACATTTGTCCTGACGCGATGTCGCGTCACTGTCGCTGGGACCATAAGCGTGGCCTTAGGCTGCGTCCACCCCCAGCCTTAGTTAGAGAGCTGTTTGAGCCGACCTCTGCTGGAGGAGTCTGTACCATACTGCTCTGCAGGCGTCTCTGGCAGTAAAGATGATAAAGGGACCATTTCTAAATGAGGTACAGCAAGAATGCTGCCATGACTTCAACGCTGCAGTGAACTCGGCTGAATGATACAAAATGGCAGCCATTTTGAAAAAGTCTCCCTCAAAAATATTTTTTCACATAATTATTTCTTCGAGACCCCTTTCAGTCAAAGAAAAATGGCTGCCGACCCCCAGTACCTGCCCCATACAGCCTATCCTCTCCATCCAAATGCAATCAGGAAAAGCCCACGATATGGAAACCGACTCTTCTATTTACGGCCCCTATATAATATGCTGTGAAACCGCTTCTCTGTGCTGCAGGGTCTTAATCCCATTCATTTGAAAGAAACGGAAATCGACTCCAGCACTGGGAATCAGATCCACAGCAAACTGAAGAGGGACTTAGTAGAGGGCAATGCAGACCTGGCAAGGGTCTCTGCGATGGAGCCGTTTTTATTTTTACCTAGTCATCCATTTTTTATTTTATTTCATACATGGTCTAGTGTGAACTGGATGCTGCAGAGATATACTGCACTATATACATATGCACTAGATCCTGTTTAAGTTCAGAGAAGGAATATATTATTCTCTCGCAACAACACTGAAAGGGCTTATTTCTAATGCCTGTGCTGAAAGCGCTGCTGACGCTCGCTCTTCCAGAACTATCTTTCAGTCTCTCCTCTAGAATCCGTGACCTAGTTTTGTGCTCAGAAGGTGCAGGGCCCTGGATGCTGAGTTCACCTGGCACATCTGCTCTGTGTGTTTCCTTGAAACTGCGCAGGGAGGGGACTGTATCAGAGCAGCACACAGTATAACTCTCTCACCCTCCTGCCACCGTTTCCCATTGCAGAGCCTCCATGAACCTTTCAATTAGGATGCTTAGAGCAGAAAGTACGGTAGCTAAATCACATGCGGTCTGAAAAGGGGTCACTCTGCTAAATATTTTGTCGATGACAGCACGTAGGTAATTATCGAACGGCACTTTGAGGCTATGTAGCAGGTTGGCAATATTTGCGACTGGACACAATGGAAGAAATCTTGCGGAAGTGTTCAGTGCTGCCAAATATTGGCAACTTCCTGATTGCGTTTCTTGTATTTGACGCAGTTTTTCTAGGTACAGTTAAAATTAAAGGCATCTCGGACATGGTAGATTTAAGAGGTGGGATCTTGGATACATTCCATTGTGTGTCATCTCTAACCTTTGCTCTGTGGGTCCCTGGGGTTCAGAGGGAGGTTACCAGATGTTACTTAAGAAAAAAATTGTAGGTGGCATGTAGTTGCTCTATGTACAGCAATATCATTTTACGTATGGAACCACCTATGGGATTACAGTGGTCTTTTAAGGGTTAATGGTGCAGTGCCGCATAGAAAGTGATACTTTTCCCATTACGCGGGATTGGTGGTGAGTCAGCAAATGCTAAGACCCGCCCTGTGCTGTCTGAAGACAAGGACGTCAGAGGGTGTGTAATAGGAAGGAGAAAGTGCTAGAGGTTAGGTTCCTGGAGGAGGGTGAGTGGAGGAGCCTCAGTGTATATAGTTAAGAAGTGTGTTCCTGAGTATATAGGACAGGCCAGTCCCCGTTTATTATGTTCTAGTTAGGGACCGTGCCCCTTCAGATAGGGTCCCGAGAGATGTCCAAGGTAAACTCAGCGGTTCACAGAAGAGGCGGCATGCACACCACAGAGGTCCCCATGAGAGGGATCCAAGGGTGCTGTAGGATGCGCTCAAGAGGCAGATCCACACACGCCTCAGTTACAGTCTATCTAAAAGTGGCAGTTCAGAGACAGGAGTGGTGTGTAGATCTCATATCTATAGTGAGTTGGCCAGGGCCCGAGAAGTGGCCTATAGTGACAGAGCGTAACGGACGTTATGCAGAGAGGGGACAATTAAGTAGAATCCAGTCAAGTGTCCACACCTCCCCAAGGTGTTAAGTGAGGGTGCCTGTGGATGCAACCGTCAAGAGTACAGACAAGCCATATGAAACTGATGACACCTATGTACTGTGAATGGATGAGAGATAGTACAAGCAATTAAGTGGTTCCATGGGGGTAACTATATATTTTTTAAGCTGTCTTCAGTTCTTTAAAGGTTGAACATTGTTCCATTATAGTATTGCTGTAGTAACTTCTCCCCTAACATATTATATAAACAATCCCAAAGTCGCGTTCTTAGTAATCTTCATACATTGACGCATCATGACACCAACGCCTCTACCTCCATTTGTAACACATGACCCACAAGGCCATTCATTTGACGCAATCACCAGATATTGAAACCCTCCTGGTTTATCCAGTTTCTTAATCCAGGGGACAGGATGGGCTCTGGAAGACAAGCTGAGATTTTGGCAGCAGGTTTGGCCCTGTGAAAGTGTGTTGGGTGTCAAAATATAACAGGGTGCAAGGATAGTAAGATTTTGGTACAGCTTTAAAAAAAGGGCCATATTTACTAAATGATGCAACTTTATTAAGCATCTTATGACCCATTCAATTGAGTGGGCCATATGGTGTCTTACAGCAGGGGTGCGCAAACGTTTGGCGCTGCGCCCCCCTGCCTGCTCTCCCCCACTGCTTGTGCCCCCCCCCCTTACCTTTGTTCCGGCGTCACGTGACCCCGCTGCGTCATTTCATGCCGTGTTGCCATGGTGACGCGTCGCCCCGAAGCCAAGGTACTCGCGCGCTCCCCGGCATTTCATTTAAATGTTTTGGGGTAGCCCGCGGGGCCTCCGTAACCGCCATGCCCCCGGCGTTGCCCCCCAGTTTGCACAGCCCTGTCTTACAGCATTGAAAGAGGTCTTATATCTTGGTAAATATGGCCCGAAATGTTACTGTAATTAACCCCTTAAATTCCAAACAAACCTGCCCCACACTTGCTGGCGGCGCACTGCTGTCCAAAGTAGAATGAAAAGGGTTAGGTTTTAACATTTTGTAGAGATGGCTAGCGCTGAAGAAGGGTGGCTACTGGTAATCATATACACAGAGAAGGTGGTGCATTCAATCTTAGTAATTGTAAAATATACCATCTGAACCATATACACCAAATATTTCCCCCCATTGCATTGTAGCTGCATTGCTAAACTTGTAAGAGAAGCTGCACTGAGATAAGAGCATCTAAACCGCTTCTTTATTACGGGTTGCATAGAAAGGTGAAAATATATGTGAGTCGTAGTGTAGCAAAGTGAAAGCACTCAGCCGTGGAACCGCTTCCCTGTCATTTTCACAGCAGCAATTCACTCGATTTCAGGGATTTTTCACTTAAATGTATTTTCATCTCTTCAGTGCTGGAAGGCGATGCTGACCCCTCTAAAGTGCTGACAATTTAGGCAGTGCTGTACTGTATATAGCATTTTGCAGGGACAAAGGGTATGTGTAACAGGGAGGTACTTGAAAGCGATTTGGCCAAGGTCACACAAGGAGAGGGGACATTGGGATACAAAGCAGGTCTACCTGCTACAAACACAGCGATCTTACCTCTAAGCTACTTCTTCATTCCATCAGAGTAAATCATATGTAAAGAGACCCGTTCAAATATTGCAGCATATGTCATACAGGCTTCTTCCATTAGGTGCTTGTTATGGGCTCACGTCTTACTGATGAAAGAATGTTGTATCAATTCCAATTCCATTGTGGTCAGGGCAGAGTCATAAACCAGAGAGTAAAAAAAAAATCATGAGATGTTGGTCAATATTAAGGGCCTCCAAACAATATTTTAAAGCGGTATTTCTCTAAAAAAAAGAAAGCCTCTGGAAAATGATACAATGAATTATGGGATCAATTGATGATAAGAAAGGAAAAGTAAAGGTAGATGAATATATATATATTTATATATATATATATATATATATATATATATATGTATATATATATATATGTATATATATAATGAAAGAGAAAAAAATATATATATATATTATATGTAGCACATGTACCCCCACCCTCTAGGAGATACAAGTTGCGGCTACTAGCTGTTGTGGTGCGGCATACCTGTGAGGGTTCAGGAGAACTGAGTGGTCTGCGATGGGGTGGAGACCAGGACAGGCTCATCTAGGGTTCTGGGTTCGGTATCAGCGCCTCCAGCTTCTTTGGGCTCCAAGTAGATTGGAGGCAGTCCCCCTCTGAAGCACATCTCTCATACACCACATGCACTGACTCAATCCAGGCAGGTGTAAAAGAGTAACTAAGAGGCTTTATTGCAGTCACTGCATAGATGTATTACAGCGGTGCAGGGTCTCAGATGATCCCAGGAATCTAGATGGTGCTTGCTCATGAGTCTAGAGTAGGGGTGTACAGAGTACCTGGAATTACCCGGTACCCGGCGTTACCAAGCACATTACCAGCTACCCGGACATTACCCGGACCCGGCAACTGAGAAGTGGGCCTGGCGCCAGGTAATGTCAGAGTAGCTGAAAATCTTATTACTTACCTTTCAGCCGGCGTGGGACAGCAGGATTCTATAGCACCGCAGGAGCAGAGGTGGGGCGGAGGTGGGGCGGGCGAGAGCGGAGGTGGAACGGAGGTTGGGCGGGAGCGGAGGAGCGGAGGTGGGGTGGGCAGGAGCGGAGGTGGGGTGGGCAGGAGCGGAGGTGGGACGGGCGGGAGCGGAGGTGGGGCGGGCGGGAGCAGAGGTGGGGCAGGTGGGAGCGGAGGAGGAGCGGAGGTGGGGCGGGCGGGAGCGGAGGTGGGGCGGGCGGACGCGGAGGTGGGGCGGGCGGAGCGGAGGTGGGGCGGGCGGAGCGGAGGAGCGGAGGTGGAGCGGAGGTGTTGTGGGCGGGAGCGGAGGTGGGGCGGGAGCGGAGGTGCGGAGGTGGGGCAGGCGGGAGAGGAGGAGGAGCAGAGGTGGAGCAGAGGTGGGGCGGGTGGGAGCGGAGGTGGGCGGGAGCGGAGGAGGAGCAGAGGTGGAGCGGAGGTGGGGCGGGTGGGAGCGGAGGTGGGCGGGAGCGGAGGAGGAGCAGAGGTGGAGCGGAGGTGCGGAGGTGGGGCAGGCGGGAGTGGAGATGGGAGCGGAGGTAGAGCAGAGGAGGTGCGGAGGTGGAGCGGGAGGGAGGGGGCAGGAGCGAAGGAGCGGAGGTGGGGCGGCCGGGAGCGGATATGGGGAGGGCGGGAGCGGAGGTGAGGTGGGCGGGAGCAGAGGAGGAGCAGAGGTGGGGCAGGATCGGAGGAGGAGTGGAGGCTCACTGTTGGGGCGGGCGACGGGTGGGAGCAGAGGTTCACTGTTGGGGTAGGCAGCAGGGTCGCCGCCACCCTGCAGGTAAGTGTCAAATCGGGTAACCAGGTACCTGGCCGGGTAGAACCATTGATTTTGGCCGGGTACCCATTACCCGTTTTTTTATTTTTAAATTGCTACCCGGTACTACATTAGTCTGGAGCCTTGATGATCCAGGCCAGTCAGCCCTACGGCCTGACTGACCTCTCCCACTCCCTGGAGGGGAGGAAGGGGAACTCACATCCTATCCTTAGGAAGGAGGGGAACAGGCTGATTACATTTGGCTCTTCCCTTCTGAGGAACTAGAAGGGGCAGGCTCAGGGTCTGTACCTATACCAGATAGGCTGTTACCAGGCCATGAGTCACCACCACACTTATGTCACTCAGAAGGGAACATAAGCAGGGTCAAAAGCCCACAGGATTGCCTGTCACAGCCCTTGACTGTTAGGGACTTAAGTGACAGGGGGAAAAGAGGCAGGATGGACTTACCTGTCTATATATATATATATATATATATATATATATATATATATATATATATATATCAAATGGAAATATTCCTGTATGCTCATTTGCATGTCTTAGACAGGTCTGCAACCCCGCCTTTCACCATTATCACCCAGCACACAGCACGTCCACTGCAGCAAGGGATTCTGGGAAATGACATGCAAATGGGCACTCCGGGATGAAGCCCTCCACGGGCGAAACGCGTAGAGTGTTCACCATCGGCAGCTGCTATTGATTTTTCCAGTGTGACTTGAACATCATGGTGCTATTCCGGTGGACTGCATAAACTATCTCTACATACAGTATGCTGGAGTCTTACTCCTATGGACTGACTCGTATACATTCATTGTCAGCTGAGTATCATTTCCTCTGCTGTTTAGAGTCTCCCCTCTTTGAGGGATTCATACATATGTATGTGTGATTCAGTACATGGCACTGGCTTTCATTTGCATTATATTTAGCCAAGTGCCCTGTCTCTTGTCAAGTTCACAGGCATTTTTTGCATTCATGCTTTTTGGTATATTTATTTTCTATTTTTTGTTATTGCTGTACAGGGTTTGATTATTTTTACTATCTTATTTTCCCCTGGGTCTCCCCCTTGGTTTAAGATATATTATCCTCTTATATGTACTTTTGTGTATATATAAGTTTATTCATCTTATATTTTCTTTTTCCTTAGGTTCAGCCTATATGTTTTATAGCTAGGACTTTCATGGGGGTATTTGTATTATTTAGCTTATTTGTATCACCTCATATAGCTGTTAGGTTTATTATATAATCTTTTGATACATTTTTTGTTTTTTAGTTCAATTTTCAGTGATACTTTTCTTTTTCTTTTTCCATTTATTTTTTCTAGTCACAGTTCTTATATATTTGTTATGCTGCCTTTAGTGTGTTTATGTTTTTAATGTTAGTGAGTCCTATTGCTCGTTATTAAAATCATGTCCTTTTTTCTACCTTGACTTTGAGTCCTAATCTCTTTTCCATATTTGATTAGTTATTTTGTGGCATATTTAGAGTGCTATTATTGGGGATTGTCTTAGTCTTTTTGTGTGTTTCATATTATCTCTATCCCCCAGCACCACCAGTTTCCCTTAGTTATTTTATTATAGATTATCTTGTTTATTTTGTTTCAAGATATTCTGTCTTATTTTTGGGTCTGGTTTAGCCACTTTTGCATATATAGTGTGAGCAACATCCTTTTTGTGTGTGTCTCTCCCCCATATATATATAAAAGCACACAATACCGCTCGCACGGGAATCGGCAGACAGCACTCAGGTTTGAATGGTTGAAAATATATTGTAGAAAAACAAGACACAAATCACCAACTTTTCGGCCCTACAAACGGGACCTTTCTACCCTGATATATATATGTAGCCATGTTTAAAAATGGTATACAGTTCTCTCTCATGCTGGCAGTAAGCCTGGTAAATATACAGGATTGCCAGCATCAATCATGGAGGTTTGCCCTCACACCCTGGTGAGGTGCCATATGTATTCAAGGGGAGTGGTAACATGCTCTGAGTCCACTGTTAGTGACATCAGAGATGTGGCTGTTTCCTAAGGTATATAAGACACAGCACTGCCCAAAGTTAGTTGTTCAAGGTCAAGTGTGTTAACTAAGAGTTCAGAGAGTGGTTCTACAGCAAGTAGTCAGATCTGCAGCAATAAGGCTGGCAGGGCCTAGACTGTGTCCAGGGGCCTGGCACAGGTGGTGATCTCCCTGAGGGGAGAGGTGATCTAACTCCATTGGGAGGGCAGAATCTTCTGAAGGAGAGTGCTGTACAAGATGAGCGGCTAGGCTGTTTGCTGCGAGGGGCAGTCTGCCTATACCATCAATAAAGATGCCCTTGGTCACAAGAACCCCCATGTGTGAGTGTGAAGTTACTCCACAGAGGAAGGCACCACAGAGGAGTTCCTCATCAGAACCATCTCCTTGCGGACGCAGAGATCCTGATGAGGTGGAGGCGCTGCACTGGATATAGGTAGGACTCAAGCACACTACCTCAGCTGCCTGTCTTGCTGATATCCCCATAACAACATAATGCGGGAGACTCAGGAGTCCTGTAGCCAACAGGTGCACCACCAGACACATCCATGTAATGGGGACCGGTTAGACCACAGGGGCCAATCTGAAATTGGGTGGGTCAGGAGGGTCCAGAAAAACCGTTACATACATATATAGCAAAGCCCCCCTCCTTACCTCCGGAGAGGGGGAGCTGCTGTTTGGCGGAGAGCCGCGGTGGGACCGTAGTGCGGGAGTTGCCATATTAGGGATTGCTAGGGCAGTGCCAGCCGAGGAGCGCATGTGCAAAGTAAGATGCGGCGGCCATCTTGGATGGCTCCGCTAGACACAGGGAGGGACTACATGTCCCAGAGTCCTCCGGGGGGAAGGGGGAATTACCCACATGGGGCATCCCAGCCAATAGAGCTGGAGAAAGGGACAAACCAGGATATCCTTGGCAAACATATACATATGTAGGCCCCTTCCACTGTGCCTAAGGGAACTACGCATGCTGCTGTACCTGTCTGCTCACATGAGGGCTAAGCCTCCGCCTCTGGGAGCCTGGGGTGAGCTCTTTCTCCTTACGTGCAGCGCCTCCACCTATCAGGGATCCCTGCGTTGGCGGGATAACCCCTCACAGGAACCAATACACAGTAGCAAGCAATACACCACACATATGTATATAATTAATCTTTATTGTACACAATACTAAACACACATAACACACAATACATAGGTACCAACAGTATAGTGCAGTAACCCCAACACACAGTGGTTCCCCCTAAGTATTGAGGGTACCGTGGCACCAATAACCCCTAGCGTAATGTTCCAGCAATTCCCTCCCAAGTGTGAGTTAGCGCTACCCCTGTGGATGTAGGTGCACGTTGGGTACCTGCCTGGGTACTCCAGTAACCAGGTGCTGCTTGTCGCAATGGGTTGGAGAGGGTCCCACGCAGCGGGGCCTCCAACACAAATCCCCTCTCTCCTAAGGGGTTCGGATACTCCTTGCCGTGTGAGCTCCAGCCGGAGGGTCTTACAAAATGCGTGTGCGTCCGGTCACCGGTGCAACAGTACTACTACGGTGCTAAAGGGGAAAAGTCTCTATCTGGGGCCTTCCTTGCAACACTCCACTGGGGTGGCTCTGGGCCTAGCTGGGGCCCAATGGGCAAGGTCTGGCACCTTGACCCAAAGGATATCCTGTCTTTCTTCTTCTGCCAGACTCCCATTGGCTGGGAATCCCAACCTGATCTCCCTCCGCCCGAGGATTCTTGGACTCATAGGCCCGCTGTAGTACTTGCGGAGCCAAAACTAAAATGGCCGCCGCATTCCTGACTGCGCATGCACGCCTCACTGCACTGCGCATGCGCAAATAACAATATGGCCGCCCCCACACCCCTGATACTGCGCAGAGTTCCGACGGGCAACCCAGGTAAGGAGGGGGACTCTGCTACGCATACATGGGGGCTGGAACTAAGGATGCGATTTTCTGCAGCTGCCCCACCTGGCTTTACATCTATTTTTACATTACGGTAATGTCTGTATCTGATTTCTGAAAAATTGTTCCCGCGCTGCTGCACATATATAAATAAATATATACAGATACACACCTGTAAAATGTGTTGCTTATAATAACTGAGGTTGCGAGGTTTGCTAACCCCATTCACTGCCAGGCATCTATGCCATAAACACCTGGCACGGAGTTAAGATTAATAAGATATCTGTGGTAGGTCCCAGCAGAGATGATCACTGGGATCATGTGTACAAGAAGAGGCTTGCAACACACACTTCAGTTTCCAATCAGGAGAGCAGTGTGTGCATGCTTCACTTCCATCTCTGCCTGTGTCTCCATAGCGTGAGACGCTGCCCTACTTTGCTTGTGACTGGAGGGATAGTGTTTGTGGTGAATGTAATTGGTGCTGGCACCTGTCTTATGTCTTGTTCTCTACACAGTTGTGCCCGGGTCCAGACACGCAACTAGTGCAGGAGAAGGGAGGCATCGCTGTGCCTCCTGCTGATACCCTGCGCCTGACACAGAGAGTATATCCAATCCGTGCTCTGGGACACAGACTCCACACATGCAGTGCACATGACCTCTGCTGTCACCCGCGGGAGAGTTTTATCTGAAGAAAAGGGACTCGGAACCTAAGCTAGTCCGCAGCCAGTGCATGCAATCACATATACAGCAACATCAGTGGTACTGTGGTGCTGTGTCCAATTGCAGGACATTCTGTGGGACAAAGCTGATTGGAAACTTATTATACAATGGCTTGTCCAATATTTGTGCTAAAAACCTTTTACTAAAAAAAAAAAAAAAAACTTATTGATAATGTAAATAAAAAAAAGAGTGGAACCCGAAGTTTGGGAATAAATATACAGATTGCACCAACAACAAACACTTCGACCACTGAGAGAGATGGCTGCATATGCTATGTTTCCACAGACTCCCTAACACCCAGGAACAGGTTACATGCCACAAGAGCTCCACCATGCCCTACCACACTATGCAAGTAGAATAACCATTGATTGGGGAGCCATTTCAGGAGATAGGGACCACGTTAAACAAGGGGAGGAAGGTGTATCTCTGTTTCCAGTAGATTATCTAACCTAAGGCGAAAAATAAGACCTAGCTGAGGTGTTTCTTTTGATATGAGAGGTGATTCCATAGTTTACACTTGATATACATTAGTTTAGGCTTTTACAGCAATGAATGCAAAATAGGGGGGGGGGAACTTCACAAGAAATAAACTGTACAGGTAGAAAATGTTTTTCATTGGTGCATGCCCTTAATAAAGTGTGCCCCCCCCCAAAAAAAAGAATAAGGGCAACATTCAAAAAAACTCATGGTTAGTGGGTCCTTAAATCCTTAATAAACACACAGATACCCAGTAAGCTCATATAAACCCCCCAAATTACCACAAAATATATATGTAGCGGCCAATGGTAGTGTTCAGTATTGAAACTACCTGTGACAGGAGCTTTGTGACAGGCTATGAATAATACACCACCAAAGATATAACTGGGTTGAACCGGACGAGACTTAGATATGATAAAATATAATTTATTCCTTGAAAAAGGTGAACACACGAGATATACAAATAGACAAAATATGGACACTTACTTAAAGGTTAGGACAAGAAGAGCCATCAGGATACAGGATGGGCCATTTCTTCCATAATTCAGGTTCAGATGTTGGCATCGCAGCAATACATGAAGATCATGCATGAAGACACATGAAAGACCCATGAAGACATGAAGACAATAGCCATAGGCTGAGCCTGGTTCTTATACAATTATTTCCCATTGAACACAACCTAAACCCAGCCCCTCTCATAAATCTGTGGTGAGGTTGACAGTTTTCCTAAGAGTAAAACTCCTCCCACCCAAGGACGTTTAAAAACTGCTTTTCCTATCTAAATAACTTCATAACTTCAGTTGAGTAGTACTTACTGGCACGCGAGACATATTAATACATTCCGGCACGCATGACGCTCCCAATAAGACTAAATATTACCCTGTAATATTAAAATTAAGAGAGATATTAATATCTGTCTCTTAGTACCGGCGAGACATCATGTGTCTGTAATCATTATTTGCGGCTCGGTCCCCCGGTTACACATATGTAACGCTTAGCATGTTCAGCCGAGGACATCTCATAATATTCTTATATTTAATAAAGTCACTCATTCTGATATCTCCTTGCGTAACCGCACCCCTGGCCCCCATCAAGAAATCCTTTGAAGCAGGGACTCCTGTATAGTGAACATTTGTCACCGGTGCTATATTTCACACCCAATGCCCCAGCCTGGATCCTAGCTGTCTCTACCAGCCAGATGTGTTAACATACACCAAACCCCCGCTGTACTTTTCACACCCAACTTCAATCAAGCCTTTTGAAGCCCAGATATTTCTGAAAAGACACACCACATTTGTATTTTCCTAAACTGTAGCTCATTAACCCCTTAAGCCCCAGTGTGTGTGTGGTGCAGTCACTGGAACAGAAACAATACATTTACACAGGGGAATAAACATTTGGATACTTAAGCAAGGCAAAACACATTACTGGACCTCAGTCCAGTTAACCCCTTGCTTCCCAGGTGAGAGTAGAGGGTGGCCAAATGGGGTGTAACCCCTTTAATCCCGGGCCAAACCCTCTCTATCTTGACACCTCCCCTGCTCAATGGGTGCCTGGTGCCCCAGCTGCCTCCCCTGGCACTGGGACACCACTGGCGCCCTTGAAGCACTCAATAAGTCCTGAGGGATTGGCCTGGCAAAATTGTCCTCCAGCATTGTCCAGTACATTGTCCTGGCCACAGTGGATAGGGAAGTCCAGATCCTGCTGAGCAGGGCTCCACCGTGGCCGCCGGGCATTCTCCTTTGCCTCCCTCTGCCCCCCACCCAGTGCCTGGTGAACCAGGTCCATGGTGAAGGGGCCCCTTTGCAGACCAGGCTGCATACTGCCCAGAGACTGGCATGTCTCTGCACCAGCAAGAGACCAGCTATCAAGCACAGACCGTCACTTTCCTGTCAACCAAGTCTGGGAAAGAGCTATGTCACTATCCTATAGGGACCCTACCTGCCCTTGCCCGGTGCCCACCTCTAGCTGCTCTGCTATACCCTTGACTCTCCTCCCTGGCTGCCTATCTACCCACAGCCCCACTTCTGGGAACCCTGGGGAATCTGTCAGGGGGGTCACTCTTGGCCGGTCAGAACAAGGGACCTCCTGCCTACCTAGCCCATCCCTAGCTTCTGCCAGCTGCCTGACACCCCACTGACCTCCTATCTCCCCCTGCTCCACAGTGTCTCCCTGTCTAGCCTCCCCTAGGCCCAGCGCCTCAGCCCCTGCTGATGACTCCTGCTGCTTACCTCCCTGCAGCCCACCTGCACTCCTCTCCCCCCTGGGCAATCCTAACCCAGACCCTGGAACTACCTGAGGGCACCTACCTCCCTGACCTTGTCTCCCCCTTACCAGGGATGAGCTCAGGGGCACCTCTCCAGATGCAACCGCCTTAGCTCTTCGCTGGCAGGTATGCCTGGGGTGGCACAAGCTGGCCACTGCCCATGATACCCCCAGCCCATAGCCAGGCTGCAACGGGGTTGCTGATCTGAGAAACCCCCTGAGGCTCTGCCAGGGTAATGGGGAACTCTAGCTGCCATACCTGCTGCTTTCCCTCCCCGGCTACCACTAGCCCTTCTTCTCTCACTGAGATCTGATGCTGGCTACCTACCTGCAGCCTCCCCTCACTCCGCTTCTCCCTAGCTAATCCTAACCTTGATCCTAGGGACACCTGAGTGAGGCCATCTCCTGAAAACTGCCTCCCCATTACTGGGGACGAGCTCAGGGTTGCTGGTGCAGATGCACCCACCTTAGCTCCTGGCTGGCAGGTAATCTGGGGGTGGTCTACCTTTGCCACAACCCCATAGCAAGGCTGCAACAGTGGGGCTCTTAACTGAGAGTCCCCTTGCTGCTCCACCAGGGTAATGGGGAAGCCTGGCTGCCCTACAAGCTGCCCTTCCTTCCCCTCCCCTGGTACCCCTATCTCCTGCCACCCCCAGGTCACCCCTATAGTGAAACAACGTGGTACAGTCATAGGGAAAAATAAGTCAGGGTCAGTCTGCGACTTGGTCTGGCTTACCTCGCTGGTCCCCGCAGAGACCGCCGCCTTCGTTGGTCCCGATTGCAGGGGGACTGGAGTGGCCGCCTCCGGCACCATCTGGGCTGGGCAGCAACGGGCCGCTGCCGCGACAGCGCCCGGGTTGGGTACAGGTACAACGGTGCAGGACAAGGGTCCCAGGTCTTTGTGGAGGAACACGGCTCCCGCCAAACCAGGTAAAATAACCCCCTCCAGCAAACCCTGTCCCTCCCCCCACTCAGAAAGGGCTCCGGCACCTTGCCGGAATCGCGGCTCTTCCGCCGCCGTCGCCGCCATGGTCGAGCCCTGGGTAGCTGCCGCAGCAGTACCCGGCTTTGATGCAGGGTCGCCGGCGTGGATTGCGGGGCTCCGGTTATCGCTGGGAATCGCCGACTCCGCCAAACAATGTGAAACACCCACCTCCCGCACACCCCAACCCTCCCCCCAAATAAAATTGCCGCCGGCAGGATGCCAGAGTGGCGGCTTCTTCTACGCCGCCGCTGGTTCTCCGCCGGGATCAGGTGGATGGCCACTGTTGCCGATGCAGCCCGGCCAGGTTCTCCAGGGGACGTCCCACGAAGGTTTGTCGCTCTGGCTGGACGGGAGCCATCAGAGGATGCCGCTAACTGGGTCATCTTTTCCGCAGCTTGTGAGCGCTGGCCCTGAGGGTCTTCTCCGCCCAACCACGCACGGTCCGGGCACCGGGCATTATTGTGGCCCGTTTGTTGGCAGCTTCTCCGCCACCGGTGGACTAACCCCAGCAAGGGGCAACGGAGTCCAGAGCGGAGTTGCTTGAGCGCCGGGCTCTGGGAGGGGGTAAGCGGGTCGGAGCAGCACCAACGCCGTGAACTGGGTCCACTTCGCCGGGAACCACGACTTGCCCAACGCACACACCAGTGCTAGCTCTTTCAGGGAAAATGGACGGGCCACAGCAACGGCCGTTACCTCTCCTGGTGCAAGACTTCTGTGGTCTCCGAGACCACCCGCTCCCTCCACAAGTCTCTGCCGTCCCGGAGCTGGGTCCATTCCCTGCTCTCCGTGAGGTTTGATGGTTACAGCGTCTGCAGCTGTGGATCTTTGCTCAGCCTGCCGGGTTTCATGCTCACCGATCGCTGCCTCTCTCTCAGCCTTGCCGGCTGCTGGTCCCCGCACCGACTTGATACACTCCTTCGGTCTCGGTGCCCAGCTCCAGTCAGACGGATGGCCGGCACTTTGGTTCTGGAGGCAATGCTTCTCACAAGTAGGGGAACAGTGAGGAGGTGCCATATCTTGTGTTATATGTTGTACACTGTGTGTCCAATATCTTTAGTCCCAGGAACTCGCAATTACCATCGAGTTCCCACTATATTACAGTATCCCTCAGTACACTGTAATACAGGTCCAGTTCAGTCCCGCCGCTGCCACCATTTTTATTAATAGCCTGTGACGGGAGCTTTGTGACAGGCTATGAATAATACACCACCAAAGATATATCTGGGTTGAACCGGACGAGACGTAGATATGATAAAATATAATTTATTCCTTGAAAAAGGTGACCACACGAGATATACAAATAACAGACAAAATATGGACTGTTACTTAAAGGTTAGGACAAGAGGAGCCATCAGGATACAGGATGGGCCATTTCTTGCTTAATTCAGGTTCAGATGTTGGCATCGCAGCAATACATGAAGATCATGCATGAAGACACATGAAAGACCCATGAAGACATGAAGACAATAGCCATAGGCTGAGCCTGGTTCTTATACAATTATTTCCCATTGAACACAACCTAAACCCAGCCCCTCTCATAAATCAGTGGTGAGGTTGACAGTTTTCCTCAGAGTAAAACTCCTCCCACCCAAGGACGTTTAAAAACTGCTTTTCCTATCTAAATAACTTCATAACTTCAGTTGAGTAGTACTTACTGGCACGCGAGACATATTAATACATTCCGGCACGCATGACGCTCCCAATAAGACTAAATATTACCCTGTAATATTAAAATTAAGAGAGATATTAATATCTGTCTCTTAGTACCGGCGAGACATCATGTGTCTGTAATCATTATTTGCGGCTCGGTCCCCCGGTTACACATATGTAACTCTTAGCATGTTCAGCCGAGGACATCTCATAATATTCTTATATTTAATAAGGTCACTCATTCTGATATCTCCTTGCGTAACCGCATCCCTGGCCCCCATCAAGAAATCCTTTGAAGCAGGGACTCCTGTATAGTGAACATTTGTCACCGGTGCTATATTTCACACCCAATGCCCCAGCCTGGATCCTAGCTGTCTCTACCAGCCAGATGTGTTAACATACACCAAACCCCCGCTGTACTTTTCACACCCAACTTCAATCAAACCTTTTGAAGCCCAGATATTTCTGAAAAGACACACCACATTTGTATTTTCCTAAACTGTAGCTCATTAACCCTTAAGCCCCAGTGTGTGTGTGGTGCAGTCACTGGAACAGAAACAATACATTTACACAGGGGAATAAACATTTGGATACTTAAGCAAGGCAAAACACATTACTGGACCTCAGTCCAGTTAACCCCTTGCTTCCCAGGTGAGAGTAGAGGGTGGCCAAATGGGGTGTAACCCCTTTAATCCCGGGCCAAACCCTCTCTATCTTGACATTACCATTGGCTGCAAAGTGCGGCGTCGACGCTGCTGCAGTCGCGAGTGTCTTTTCAGTCTGTGATCTCCGGCTGCAGCAGCGTGACATCAATTTCAGCAGCCAATCAATGTCCAGACGTTTACATTGATTGGCTGCTGAAATTTAGACTCGCCAGTGAAGACGGGGGCGGGGGACCGGGGGACTGGGGGACGGGGGGGTCCAGCCCAGCCTCGGATGGATTCATGTATATACATGACTTGTCAGTACACCGGATTGCTGCACCATCCATTTGCTCTGCGCCCGTGACACTGCGCCGCCGCTGCACCCTCCCCCACCCCCCGCCCGCTTTGTCAGATCATTCCGTCTGCTGGGGATGATCACACATCGCCCAGCAGACAGAGGCGCGCACATGCGGACCCGCGAACGCAGTGTCGCGAAGCCCCCTGTGTGAATGCGGCCTAAGTAGTGATCTGTAGTGTCAGATGACTGCAAACATTATATGATCAAGGTGAACCAATTGTAACAAACGAGTGGGTAAAGATCTTAGATACAGATGATTGCCTACACATAAAAATATAAGGGTGTTGTTAACCATATGAGGTTAAATAAATACACGCGTATGAATACCATAAACAGTCGTGTAGGCAGGGATCTCTAATTGATAGATCTGTGCAAACACTGATACTCTCAATAATGAACAGCTGCGTAATTAATTGAAGCACTGCTGGAATTCCTATGTCAAAATAAAGGAGACCGCAACTACACGATACACTGTGTTAGAAAATAGTAACAAAGTTCTCTAAATAAAGAAAGCTGCAGCTATGCCGTGTGCCGTAAGTATAATCATGGTCATGATAACGCAGTGTTCGACAAATCCATTCACCTACAGGCCCGTGGCGACTGGATTTGACCCCGTGGCGACCTCCTCATGGCCGCCCAAGCATGGCGGGATTGGGGGCGGGACTTTGTGGCGAGTAGATTTTTTGGTTCGGCGAGTAGATTTTTGGGTGATTTGTCATCCACTGATGATAAGGCATCTCAGAGGTTGGTAAAATTGTGTACATCTGGAGAAATGGGGACACCACTTCCCTCAGCGACGCTACTCAGACTAGATCAGGCACAAATACAATATTGAGACGTATATACAACGCAATGTAAGTGAAATCCCACGTAAAATTGTTTACACAACTCCCTGAACGAAACACCACAGTAGAACCTACAAAGTATATTTAACCCCAGAATAGGATGATAAAGATCAGTCTACAAAATAGTATAGTAGTTGAATTTTGCTCAGAGTTATAATAAACTGATGCCAATATTTAGTATTCAATACTTGTGGTAGATAGAGGGTATGCAGGTAAACTGGGTAAGTAAGTTCCTATTACCACTGTGTAAAGACCATTGGCGCCTTTCAGTCTATCCTTCCCCCCTAAGGCCCGGTCCCCGCTGGCTACTGCAGCAACAGCTGTGGCGGACGTTGCAGGGACAAGAGCCGCCCCACAATGGGGCCGGGCACGCTGCGAGGGGATGGGGGGGCGTTGCGCTGCGTCGACAGAAACGCCTGCTCTCAAGAAAATTGAGATCAGGAGTCGCGACAGAGCGCTAGGCCACGCCCCCCGGCGGTTCAGCCATTGAGGGCGAACCAGCCGGGTGACATCACGGCCGCGCCCCCGTCACTCCCCCATCACGCCCCCCCCCCTTGTCTTTCCCCCTGGAGCTCACTGCAGACCGGGGAATTCGGCTGCACGCGCCGCCTATAGGCTGCTATAGGCTGCGCTTATAGTGCCTGGCGACGGCAACGTGACGTCGCTCCAAAACAAATCCATTGACTCCGTCACAAGCGCTTATAGTAAGCGTGACGGAGCGACCAAAAATGTTGAAGCTGGGTAAATTTGATTTTTTAGAGACAGTCGCCATGTGACTGTCTCTAAACCAATCAGAGAACGCTGCCCGCCCCCATCGTGACGTCACTGGCCTTGTCGCCAGCGACGTCGCTTAAAAATAAATATAACTTTCGCTATTTCGCTATTAGCGCGGCCTAAGTGAGGTGCTCCGTGACACCGTCGGGTCAACAGAAGCAAGTGCGGTGAAGGAGCAGGGCAGCGCGAGTACTCCCGTACGGAGTCTATGTCTGCGATCCCATTGATAAGCACTGCGCGTGCACGTTGTCAGATGTGCCGACGCGCGCGTTTCGTAGAGGAACAATTTGTCAAGGCCAGTAGGCGTTCCATTCAGTCTCTTTAATAGAAGTTAGCACTTTTCCATTTAAATGCCATTTTATGGTCCAGAAATCACACTGATTTTAGTATTAGAGGACATAGAGCTCCCAGTGTCCGCGGCTGCGACGCCGTGCGCGGCACACAGAAGGTACGGCCCTCTATGGGGCTGGCCGCAGTGGCTGCCTACATGCGCCTGCGGGAAGCGTGATGCGCGACCGTCTTTGCCAAAAGACAAGAAATATGTCCTTTGGCGCGGCGGCGGTTCAGCCAATGAGGGCGAACCAGCCGCGTGATGTCATGGCCCCGCCACGCCCAGCCCATCGCGATCTTTTCTTTCCCCTTGCAGCTCAAGCACAGGCCGCAGATCGCAGCTTGTACCCATGTACGCGCCGCCTGGCGCGCCTGCAGGAGCTGACACTGGGGCTGTAGCCTAATTAACACTCTGCAACTCTACCCAATTACAAGCTGCTTTACCTAGTTTCTCTTTCCTTTACCTAATGCAGATCCGCGATTTGTTTTGCATCAGAGGTCTCAATGGCATAACCAGTGGAGCCGCCATACGCCCTCGCCGTAAATAAAAAAAACCCTATGACTCAAAAGAGAAACATGGCCACAGCTTTATTAAACATTACACATGTATGATTTATTCTTTATTTATATAGCGCCCTCCAGGTGCGCATTGTTTTCCGCAGTAATACACGTGACATAATAATATAACACATAATGGGAATAAGCGCTTCAGACATAAAAGTAATAGGAAAAGGAGTCTCTGCCCTGAAGAGCTTGCAGTCCATGTTTTGGTGCCTGAGGCACAGGGAGATAAAGTGACTTAGCCAAGGTCACAAGGAGCCGACACCAGGAATTGAACCAGGTTCCCTTGCTCCAAACTCAGTGTCATTGTTCTCAGAGTCAGTTGTAGTGTAAGTTTTTCTATACCAGGATATTGCAGAATCCAGTAATGGTGCTAAAAAGTGGGTTAAAATAAATAAATAATGTCTAAGCTTTTTTTTATACCACCCCTAAGACCACTACGATATACTGTAGTGAGCGCATCTCAGGACTACAAATACCATAAGGCAACGCACACCACGTGGGGCAGACGTAATATGGCTGTAACTGTGGCATTGATTGCTTTGCATGCAGCCTCGCTCGATGTCTCTGGATTTGATTAGCGCTGCCTTTTTGCTGTACACGTGGGTGTTTCCATGCGATGGCGGACAAGCAGGTGACAGGAGGAGATGCTGTAGTTGGAACCGGGCCCGGTTCGGGAATATCAGGGAAAGAAGAAGAAGGAGGTGGATCAGGGCACAATCCTGGAGCACTGACACCCGCTGCAGCAGTAAATGCAGGTGAGGCTGCAAACTCCCCTTGTACGGCCCGTGCAGCTACCTCTGGGGTGCACTCCTTACACTCTCCCCCACCACACCATTTACTCTTTTGTGTACAGAGCTTGTCACCCAAACAGGAAGACAGCAACACTTGCATCCAACTCGTTGGTTGATTTGCTGAGCCTTTTGGGCGACAGTCCTGCTTTCCTGAGTGTCTATGTAACACAGGACATGCCTCTGGTGGACCATTCTGATTCTTCTCCCCTCTCATGTTTGGACA
This sequence comes from Ascaphus truei, assembly GCF_040206685.1. Classification (NCBI taxonomy): domain Eukaryota; kingdom Metazoa; phylum Chordata; class Amphibia; order Anura; family Ascaphidae; genus Ascaphus; species Ascaphus truei. The sequence continues at coordinate 107,823,910 of NC_134485.1, read as the reverse complement.
GTGGCCGTCCGTTAAAACACCGTCTTGTTTCTTCCTCCGTCTTTATTTCTCTCCATCTATCAGTCGCCATCGTTATGTCTGCACAGTGCCTGGCAGTTAAAGCAGGGCACATACCTCCATCTGTGGGTGCAACCCTACATTTCTCCCTGGTACGACTTCTGTGTACACTATCTGTCATTGGAACAGTAAGAGGCTTATCTGTCAAGGCATATGTATTTAATTGATAATAATCCTAATAAATTTACTGGAATGTTTCTATTTGTGGAACAATGTTTTTGACCCAGAACTGGCCCACTTTTGCCTCGATCCATTTGCCCCAATATGTGAAACCACATCTGGGGTACAATCAAGCCACTTCTCTCCTGTACACAGTACATGTGATTTTTAAATAGGACACACAGCAGATGCAGGCACCTCTGGGTTCGATCCTGACACTTCTTCCTCATCCACTTTGTAAGTTTTTCCCCCCAGTTTTTTGACACATAACATAACACATGCATACTCTTATCTGACTTTAATCCTGATGCCTCAATTTACTGCAGTATACAGATCAGAACCTAGGGGTACAATCATGACATTTTCCAAATCTTGTTCTTCTGTATAGGATGTGACAGGGCATATAACATGCTGAAGAGAGGGGCAATACAGTGGTGATGTAGTTAACAAATATCTCAAAATAATAATTGAATTCATGGTCAACTCCTTCATAAATTCAGCAGTTATGGCATATCCGGGCACACCGTTGATGTATGAGTCTGTCAGTTATTTTGATATGTGGACTGGTCCTGGAGAGCTGTAGATGTGTTGAAGGCTGTGATACTTTTATAGGGGGCTAACATGACATGTTGTCTCTCTGTCTCTCTGTCTCTCTGTCTCTCTGTCTCTCTGTCTCTCTGTCTCTCTGTCTCTGTCTCATATTTTTTTTTATATATATATATATTTTTATATATATAATATATATATATCTCTTCAGCTTCATCTATGAACAAGCCTAATGCTGGACCAATAAAAGGTATCACAACCTACAATGTTATTTTTATGGGGTGTGTGTAAAAGCCAGATCCATGCATAATTCTCATAAACGGTGTCATATCTTGCCAGTTATATGCACGATTTACGCACACTGCGGAAGCCATGTGTAATTCATACACGCACCCTGCCGTATCCGTGTGTAATTTGCACGAGCATGCTGCCGTGCTTGTAAGTAATTTACACGCACCCTACCGCATGTGTAATGCTTTGTGAGATACATACCTCTGTGGGTGCTGCTGGCATCTCGTGCATGAGTCAAGGTGGGGCCAATAGGAAGCTGCGAAGGATGACATCACAGCTTCCTATTGGCCCGCGTTATGTGGGACCTTAACGCCTCCATATATCTTGTACAGCCAGGGCTGCTACAGGTCTGATCTAAGTATCTCGAGACGCATGGGTTCTCCACAGCTGAAATTAATGTGGTTCAGCTCCAAAGAACCCCACCTAGTACAAAACAGAAAAAAACCTAGGCGGAAAAGCCCCTTTTTGGGGAGGGGGCTGAGGCTGTGGTATAGATAATTTTTAGGAGCCAGAGTTTGGTAAAGCGAGGAGGAGGAGGAAGGGGGGGGGACAGGTGTATAACCATACACATTAGGCCTGTAATATTGTAAGCGCACGCGCGTCTGAGTAATACCTGTCTCCCTATGACCGTGCATGCGTGCGCATGGCAGAGAGCGTTGGCGCAGCACTGGTGTGGAAAGACAAAGAAATTTGTGTTTTCGTGCGGTTGCCGTGCCACGTTACACTGTGAGCCAATCACAATGAGGCAGGAAAAAACCTACCCTTGTGACATCATGGCCACGCCTCCTAGGTGCGAGTCATCGTTTGGCCTATATGCGCAAAACGCGCACGTGCAACGTCATGCAAGCGCTTATAATAATACAGGCCGTATGCAGCTGAAGAGCTGCGCCTTGCGCCTCCAGACTAAGCTGTGTGTCACCTGTTGGTCACTGCCACGGCCGGGAGAACCACTCCCAGGCATGCTTTGCGCTTGCATTAGTAACCCACACATGCTGTTGCAGGGCGCAGAGGTGACAAGTCGGTCCCCACTGCCGACACCTCTACCAATAAAGATTAGGATATCGGTGCCTGGTGCTTCATTTCTACTGAAAGGATACACAAGGATCTTGAGTTTGGCTTTTACTGCCACATTGTCTTATTTGAATCTCAGAATTATTATTTTTTTTAGAAAGTTATGGCTTTCTGCTTGGGGTTTTGGCATATTTTTCCCTTCACGTACCTGGCTGGGAGATATGCTCATGACTATGCAAAGTATATTTAAATGAGTCCCAGACTTCCTAAAAGGAATTCCATGCCAACTATATAGAGTTGATAAGCCTAAGGCACAAACCTTAAGGACTGGAATGATGTCAGACCCAACAGGACTAGAACCCACAGCCATTGCTTTTCTAGGCCGCTGCTTTAGCAGTGTGAGCTAAACTAGCTGATCGGTAGTATCAATGTCATGTCCTACTTGTGAGCTGCACATGTAGCTATATCACTCGAGTGCTCAACAAGGAACATTAAACTGTCAACCAAGAAGTGGTCTGCTTTTAAAGGAAGCCAAGGGGAGTGCGCTACTTCAGGTATAATAACTTTATTTCATGTAGCACTTTTCTCCCAATGGGACTAAAAGCGCTTCACAGTTACAGTATAGTGCGCGGATCGCAGCACATAGGAATTTTACAGGCACAGTCCCTGCCCAGATGAGCTTACAATCTGTTTTTGGTGCCTGAGGCACAGGGAGATAAAGTAACTTGCCCAAGGTGACTCACTGAGCCACTCCTTGGTGCTACGTGATGGATAGGCACAAAGATGGCTATGGTATAACAGAACAGGGACAACAATATTCACTGTGCCATCTGCCAGAATTGAAATAATTTATTTTAAAATAAATACAACTCTACAAACTGCAGGAAGTGATTCCGCTGGCTTCCCACAGCACACAAAGTGTTATTGGGTTGATAAGTCTAAGGTAACTTTGGAATTGGGTATGGTGTCAGACCCAACAGGATCAGAAGTTGAACCACACAACCTCTGTTATTCAGAACAACAGCTCTAGCAGTGTGAGTGAAACCATCTGATGGCTAGCACCACTGTCACAGTATACTTAGTTTTGGACTCTACTTCAATATGGATGTCTGTGAGTTGAAGCTGAAGCCAAAGTGGGTCATGCAGCAAGACAATGATCCTAAACATACAAGCTGATCTACAAAAGACTGGCTGCAGAAGAAGAAATTCCACGTTTTAGAATGGCCTTGTCAAAGTCAGAACCTAAACACCATTGAAATGTTGTGGCAGAACCTGAAGTGAGCTGTCCATGCAAGGAAGCCCTCAAATGTCACTGAGTTGAAGCTGTTCTCTGAGGAGGAATGGCCCAAAATTCCTCAAAATCGATGTGAGAGACTGACCAGCAGTTACAGGAAACGCTTAGTTGAAATCATTGCTGCTCAAGGGGTGTCACCCGGTACTGAATCTAAAGGTTCACATACTTTTTCACACATGAATGTTGAATCATTTGTGGATAAATAAATGTTGACAGTATCATGTTTTTGTGTCATTTGTTCAGGTTATCTTTATATATTATCAAGACTTAAATTAAGATCTAAGAACCTTTTTTAAGTTTGAAATATGTGAAAATCCTGAGGAATTCACAAACTCGCCAATGTATACAATTAAAAAGAATGAGGGAGCACTTCCAAAGAGCTGCAAAATAGAGGCCGGATACATTAAGTAATACAATGTGTCCATGATGTATTAACCTAACTGAGGTTATTAAGAGACAGAATTAAATGAGTAATTATAAAAAAGCACAAGATCTGAGGGTGATCAAACCACAATGTGTACTGGTCCTACTAGTGACACCTAGTACTTGGTGGTAATTTAAGCAAAATGATGAGCACTGAACGGAGCCTGTATGTTTTATATATTTATATTTGCAGAACAAAGGAGTCCTGATTTAGAGCTTGTTTAATAATGCAGATTGAAAATTCAAAATGCATTAAATCATAGGTTGGCTTCTCCCGAGGTGCAGTCACCCTGAAAGATACCCTATCCGCTTAAATAGATGGGTACATAGAAGTAATTGAATGCCCCCTGTGCAATCTATATATAAACGTGATTGCACAGATGTGGTCTAATACAATGAAAAATGTATAACGTCCAGATAATCCCAATAAATATTTGTCTAGAAATTATAATAGTGCTTGCTTGTCGAACCTCAGTTATAACTGTGTAATCTTCTGGAGCAGTGGAAGTGGCACCCATTGTCTTCTAGCCCAGTAGAGTGAGGTAGGTAACCCATGTTCTGTTCATCATTCATTTAATGTCACCTGGCCTCAGTAATTTATAGCCCTCAGTACATATTACTCTGTGCTTCAAGGTTACGACCGTCAAAGTAGATATCCCTTGGAGGTGTGATGTTAGTAGACAGTGTGTGTGCTGTTAGAAATCATTTGGTTTAGCTCACACTACTAGAGCTGTGGCCTAGAAAATAAATGGTTGTGGGTTCTAGTCCTGTTGGGTCTGACACCATTCCTGTCCTTAGGTTGGTGCCTGAGGCTGCGTCCCCGCCAGCGCTGAGCAGGCGGTGCTTGCCGCGTTAACTTGCATATATATGTAAGTTCCCACTCACGTGGCGCGCGCTCTCGCGCGCGGGCACACACGCTGACCCGCGCTCGGCGCTTACCAAAACAAAAAAACTATACTTTCCCGTGTGCTCAGCTGGCCCGCAATGCCGCCCCCTCCCCCGCGCATGCTTGCGTAAATCTGAGGACACCCAGCGCTCATGCTTGGAGCGCACTCAGCGGCAGAGCTCATACACTCCGCTTGCTTGCAAGGGTGCGATCTCTTACCTTGCTGCACGGTTGTAGCAGAAGCAATCCCTGCTTATAGTGCTGGGGGCGTGGCGGACGCGTCACGAAGCTGCTTCACCCTCATTGGCTCAACCAGCTCACGTGATGCTGACGCTACGCGGCAACGCGTGAAAAGACAATTTTCTTTTAATTCTTCAAATCGCGGTAACACCAGCGCGCTCATGGATCGGCCTCATAGGCATTAGCCAATTTGAGGTTGGCGTGAGAGCGCAATCACAGGCTGTATAATCTTAGGCTTATTATCCACTCCTATATAGTTGGCATGGAAATCCTTTTAGGAAGTGTGGGCTGGGACTCCTATAGATAGATATCTAAATATCTCTCTTCCTAATCCATCTGGATTTTTTAGTATCCAATTCTCAGATGGATTTTAGGGGGGCGGGGGGGTTGTTCAAAACTATTTGCAGGAAAAGGAACTATTTCGCCCGTCCGTACCTGTAGCCTATTGGCCTTCATGACACAGCAGATTTAGACACTAGAAATTAACAAGGGTTTCGCAAGATATTGGATAAGTGTGATTTGGCTGCAGGGACCACCCTTTAAAAAAAAAAAAAAAAAGTAGGGGCTTACCGACATTAGTACATCCGATCACCGTAATAATAATACAAAAAAATTGCATTTTCAAATCTTTTAGTAGTGCAGTTTTTGCTAGAAAATATTATAGTAAACCATTTCCCCCCCCCCCTTTTGCAGGGGTTCTTAAAAATTGAACCGCTGTCATCTTTGTGCAGCTGTGGCAACAATGCATCAAACTAATGTACCCTCCCTGCCCAGCTCCCGAGAGAGGTTACATTGGTGTAGAAGGCATTGGTTTAAATTGTCTCAGGGGCTGTCCGTGGTCCGCTGGGTGATGGGAAAGATGGGCGCCAGGAGTTTTTCTTGTGCATCCTCAATCTTTATTAATGTCCAATGCTTGGGAGCACTGCACTCACAGAACATATCGATTGATCAATAGTTGCTCTTCTTTTCATCCATACTGATTTTACTGTTTATGCAGGAGTTCCCTGAGAGCCCACTCATAACACACATGGGAGGTGTATGTAATTGTTACTTAATTGCTACGCCCCCCCCCCCCTTTCTTATCACCATCCTTGAAGTCCCTTTTGCCTTGGGCACTGCTGCGATCCTGGCCTGCTCTGTGTAACATTACTTCCCAAATCCTGCTCTGGAACTGATTCTTCGACACTGTGGATGGGGATCTGCTTGTAGGGCTGATCCCACGACATCATGGTGGGACTTATGCCTCAGTGGGCCAAGCAGGTCTGCATTCCCTTCCTTGGGACATGCACTTATTTCATATGGCCATACTAAAGGATCCTAACGGCTAGGGCACTGTCCCTGTGTCAAACACAATAATAGGGGGGCCTGACCTAAGCTATACTTTGGGGAACATCATCCCTACCGCTAATCTCTGAAACTTCTCCTGCTGCCATTCTGGAACTCTTCCCCCCAGAATCCTGTGCTCCTCTCCTATATACCTCGTATTACACCGTACTGCTGTGTCAACATTAGGATGAGCTTAGGCTGCGATTATACAGAAAAACGCCCATGGTGTCGCCCGTAGCGACGCCCCACGGCGCAAAAACAAGTTTGTTAGCTCCGGGAAAACTGCATATACCAAATGCGACGGTCTCCCCGCTTGCTACTGCAATGCGGGCAACAGTTGCAGTGTTTTCAAAATTTGTTTTCGGGTTGCAACTGCTGCATCACGTGACGCGACCATCCAATCAAAAAGCAGATTGCAGCCGTGCGCGCAGTAGCCAGTGCTTGTGCACAAGTCGCTCTGCGACGTCACAGATGCGTGCGCCCTGCAGTTGGGCTGTATAATCGCAGCCTTAACCTCTGCTCTACTTTTAACTCCTAGTGTACTTTAGTTACCTACACCAGGGTGGGCGTTACACAAATGTGAAAAAAAAAGTTGTGTGTGCTGTGCACGCGCATTTAAAGGGAAACTTCTTGGTCTTTGGTCACTGTTTTTGTAACAGATATTGTTTGTGATATTTTCAATTAAAATTCAAAACACGATGTCAGTGACAAAACTTCAACGAAGTTTGACTTAGCACGCGCGTGCTCAGCACACACCAGTTTTAGCTATTTGCACTTATATAGTTATGCTAACTGTGTGTGTGAATCTTTGTGTGTCTGTGTGCGTGTTCGTCTCTGTGTGTGTGTGTCTCTGATGCCGGTGTCTCCCAAGCTGGGTGGTTGTTGTTGCTCCTGCGAATGAGCGGAGCGCCGAGGATGGCCGGCACTGCGCATGTGCGGCGAGACCCGGCATAGTGTTTTTTTTTGCGCAAGTGCGACGGCAACTTATTAGTACTGTGACATCACTCGCGTTACGGTTTTTCATTACAAAGCAAAACCTTGTAGGCGTTAGTCACTTCTAAAAAGCTTGTTTATGCTGATTGGGGTTTTAGGCTTCTTGGCCTAAACCTGAAAAATATTTTAGACCTCTTCATGGAAGAGATGAGTTTGGCCATAGACCTCCAATGGGCATAATGACTAGACATTTGTCCTTCCTTGTTCTCCAGTGAAAAACTAGAGGCAGACGTCAAGATAACAATTGTGTATTTTAATTTGTTAAGAAGGGCCAACATATTAAAGGAGCAATCCACGCAATATCCTACTTTTTTTTTATTTTATTTTTTAAATCTGTTCTGTAGTATTAGATAATATTTACTACATTATAAAAAAAAAATTCAACTCTTAATGGCATTTTAATTAGTTTATTTATTTATTTTTTTTTAAATATACTGAGCAAATTTTAGCCCACCTTCCCAGCAGTGCAAGATCTTGTAACACTTTCCTGTTTGTGATCATTTGTTGCCAATATTCCCAGCAGTTTGAGCTGCAAACTGCAATAATAGATACTGTTACTTTAGTAATATCAGGATGTTTTTGCTGCTGAGTTACACGCACTGAAGAATGAATTGAAACAAACAAAGGCAGCCATTTAGTGAACCCTGGGAAGCAGAATCTGCTGCTGGTAGATCATGGGAGAATGAAGTGATCGGCAGCTTAGGTAACTCGTTTTTAATAAAGGTAATCAAAGGCTGCATATATTAAAAGTGTATGTTTTATTTTTTTAAATGTCGCTTGGATTGCCTCTTTAATAAAATGATCAAGCTAAGTCATACCATCTGCTGTCCAACTGTCATATTAGCTGGTGTCCATTATGGCTCTGCCTCTGACAAGGACCATTAGGTAACAGCAGGAGGGGAGTGTTCAAAAAGGGTCATTTTAATATAGAGTTTTCATTTGGGACGGAGTTTCTTTAGCAGTGGTTTATCCCCATTGTTAGAAGCATCTACACTGCTAGATGAGTCACTGTCCTTCTTTTTTTTTTTTTTTTTGTATCTTTCTACTATTTATGGAGAGTGAAGTGAAGTTACATGTCTATGGTACCTGGAACTTCTTGTGCCTTAAAGCAGACGTTCCCAAACTCCAGCCCTCAAGGACCACAAACCGTGCAGGTGTAAGGTTGTCCTCTCAGCACAGGAGGCCCAATCATTTTGACAACTGATGCTCAAGCAGGGGTACAATATGCTTCAAACGTGCATGGTTAGTGGTCCTAGAGGACCAGAGTTGGGCACCTCGGCCATAAAAGACATCAGCAACGTGGCCACGTGGTAACCCCCCCGTTCCATTATTTTAAATGTTCGGAACTTCAAGGTTTAACAAAATAAATAAAAGGTTGGTGGGTGAAGCCTGCCTTTAAGGCATCTGTTACTGAACCTTAATGAAGGCCGGCACTTTAGGGGACCTTTATGACATTCATCTGAACACAAGTTTATTGCACGTTTTCTACGGAAAGATTGCGTTGGAGGAGTGTATGCCATCGGAAAAGGAAGTGGAGCCCCTCTACTTCCATTCCCGTCACTGGGGGATGGATGCAACCACCTGATCCCCCACACAACACAATCATGTGGTCCTAGTCTGGGAAGACTTGCAGCACCTGGCTGCAGAAAGGCTGTTATAAAGGAGAAGGGGGATGATATCTGCTTCATTGGGATTTCAAGGTGTTTTGGTAGTTGTAATGGTCTTGTAGAACTCGGCGTAGGCTATGATACCTTTTTTAAGGGGCTAACATTCGAGTTCTTTACTTGATGTGAGGTTTCAGAAGCTCTGCATGCTAAATGTAATATAGATGTCAGTACAAAGGGTTTCTATGGTAACACCTATAGCCGACGGTACCAAAGGTTTCTATGGTTCTTAAACTTCTTCTGAGCCAAAGAAGCTTTTCTTGGGTGCGGGAAATTTCCACAGGCTAATCTCTGAGGTTTAAGAAGCACTTAGACCAGCATTTCAAAGCTCGAGCCTATCTTTAAAATACCAGTGACACCCAGAATTCTTTTATGCCATTGTTTCCCATGTAAGAGAGGTGTTACATATTGGATTTACAAATTGCTCTTTTAAAAAAAAAAAACAAACAAAGTTTTACTGTGATTTTAAATGCAATGTTTCTGTTTTCTATTCTTTTTCTTTTATGTTTAAAGTTGCATATTTTTTTTTTTTTGTGTGTACCCTTTTTTTAAAATGTTCTTACTTTATGAATGTTCAACACATACTGTACTTGTGGGTAAAGGTTATAAACTCTGAAGGTGCTGTTCGGGTTGTTGAAGTCAATAGGGATTTTTGTCTGAAAACGTCCCTAATGACTGCTTCGAAGTACATCAGCTGTATCCCTGTGGGCTGTGACAATAGAATGATGAGAAGGCACTTGGGCTGCGGCCCTGGTGTTGGCCGCCAGCCTGGCAGGTGTGCATGCAGCTGAGTTCCCCGGTCTGCACTGAGCTGCAGGGGGGAAGACCGGGTGGGTATGGCGGAGGCGTGGCCATGACGTCACTTGGCAGGTTCACTGTCATTGGCTGAACTGCCGGGGGGCGTGGCCAGCACTCTTGCCAATTCTGAAGACCGTTTTTCTGTCTTCAGAAAAATCTGCCTGCGCAGCGGCCAAGGTAGGTAGCGGGCACGGCCCTATTGAGGGGCAGTTCTTGTCCCTGCTGCAGCGGGGACCTTGCCTTGGGGAGGCTAGATCGCTGTGTAACAAGAAATCCAATGAATCCACTTACACTGGCGACACACTTTATTCGAGCTCGGCTAGTCCCACGAATTCGGGTATACCCGGGTGTATTGAGGTTTGTGACTGTTTTCTGCCCGAGTGCATTGGGTTATTTTCCAGGCAGGGATTGAAGCATTTTATTCCCGCTGGCTGCAATACTGCACAGTATATATATATATACTGCATTACAATTCATGAATTTATGCCATCTGGTAGACACGCGAAGCATTGCAGCCTATTAAATCCTAATCATTATCATTTAACAGATCAGCCGCCCGTCAGCCAGGCATGAACCCAGGCTGGGAAGGCAAACGCAACGGGGCTTGTCAGAGGTGAGGAGCGGCGCATTCCAGGTATCTGCCAGGTACATACTGGGTATTTGCTCGAATAAAGTGTGTCGGTGCAGTATTTGTTCCACAATTTACAGTACAGCTAGTACAGTTCATACCTCTAGGAAACATTGGCCTATTTTGCAATTGTGTTCCGCAACCCCCTTTGCTAGTGTATAAAAGTTTGGGTAGTCTACACCATAGACTTGGGAGATTTGATCACCGTAAATGATAGATCACATTTGTTTATATATTTTTGTTGAATCCAATCTATGTGGTGGCTGTTTTTAGACGTAACTCTTGCCCAGTCTGTAATAACATGGTACTGGTCAGAAATGTAGACTTACATCATGGGTTAATTATCGTACTGATTATGTAATCTACCGGACCAAATGGCCTTGTGGGGAAAATGAATTGAGAACCAGCTTCGTCGAACAGAAGAGTAGAAAGTAGAATTAAAGGGGGACAAGATAACTGACGGTGCTCGTCTCCAATCGGGAAGCGGACCTGCAGGGCTGAGGTAGGGATGCAGAATAACCGACCAGAGCCCAGGGACAGAGTCCTGTTGGAGTATCCGAAGTCGGTATGCAGGCACAGGTCAGGGCTGGCGGCAGTGGTGCAAAGTCCAGTAAACGGGCAGAGGTCAGGGCTGGCAGAAAGCAGCGAGGTCGGGGTCACGGTCCGGGGTCAGCAGCAGGGGAATCCCAGCAGACAAAAGGGTAAGGCATGACAGCTTAGACAACAGGAACTGCAAACGTTGGAACCTTGCTCGCCGTCTCCCACTAGGAACTGCAGCCTTGTATAGCAGGCTGCCAGTAGGCAAAATGGCCAAACTGAGCAGAAGGGGCAGGCAACCTGGAAAACCCGAACCGCAGCAAAACCTGGCACGGATCGAGCAGAATCCTTACAATAACACTATCCTTGTCCAACACTGTTGAATTAATACACATCCAGTTTCCTCTTATTGGTATTGAAGTGGTATCCGGTCTAGTGGGGAGAAAAAATACATGGGGGAGTCTATAGAGCAGAATCACCTGGGGTTAGCGCAGGTAGCTGGAGCCAGGAATCCGGATCCTGTGGTGCGATGGTAGCAGAGTTCAGGGAGGAGCAGGCAGGTGGGGTAGTTAGGCGATCCAAGGTAAGTCTTAATTAGACTGTAAGCTCCTCGGGGACTCCTCTTCCTTGTTACTTTTATGTCTGAAGCACTTATTCCCATGATCTGTTATTTATATTATCTGTTATTTATTTGATTACCACGTGTATTACTACTGTGAAGTGCTACTGTATGTACATTAATGGCGCTATATAAATAAAGACATACAATACAATACAAGGGCAGACAGCAAACAGAAGAATGTTCAATCAAGCCACAGGTTGGAGCAGTGAGCAGAGCAGAGTAGACGACTTGCCGTATTCTGTACCAAGTTTTGGAAATAGACAGCAGGGGGCGTCCAGGTGGCGGTGGAAGAGGATAACCTGCCTCCAGGCACGCAAACTTGTTGTGACGCACTGGACGACAGGGCAGGTGCCGCCTGATAGGTCAGTGGAAGACATGCGATGTACTCCGCACAGCTGACTAAGGGGATGCCTCCCTGTACGTGGGTCCTGACAAGTGGTTAAAAGAAACAATCGGGGATTAGATTGGGACACATTTCTCCTACTAAGGGAGGGCTATTGGTTTTTCACTTCAGAATTCATAGACGCCACATGGATTGAACGCCAAACTTCAGTTGCAGTGTTTCCTCACCATATGCTAAATCAACCACGACTAGTTGTATATCATGAACATGTTTGTGGCAATTTTTGCAATTTTTCAAAACCTATATATATATTTTTTTTGTTGAGAAAACCCATATATATATATATATATATATATATATATATATATATATATATATATATATATATATATATATATATATATATATATATATATATATATATATATATAATTTTAAAACCAATATATGTTTAAACATGATTTAGATGTCCTTTTTGTGTCTGTGTTTGTGAGGATCGGTCTCAGGTCCCGTGACGACATGGGTGACCAAGGAAGCTACGCGCAAGCGCCGCATTGCCAGACAAGGAGATACCTCAGTCTTCGGGCTCAGGCCCCGCCCCACGACACGGGTAACGTGCCACGCACAGAAACTGTGCTCGTGCGTCGCGCTACGAGGATCACACGAGGCGTTGATCCGGAATCAACTGCGACACTCCGCCTCCTGACTACTGATTGGGCGGATGAACACTGAGTGGGCGTTTGATATCTGTGGCAGCTATCCTGCTCATTGGCTACCTGCTCTTTATGTCCTCAGCCGGCCCTCTGGCAAATTGGCTGAGCATAACCCTTCGTTGCTTAACGTAGTGCTTACCCCAAGCATCCTGTTCCTAGTCCTGTTGCCTTGTGCATTTTGCTCCTGTCTTGTATTCTTAGTGTTTGACCTCGGCTTGTACCTGGACCCTGACTTCTCCAATCCTGGACCTCGGCTTGCACCTGGAACTCTACCATCTCTACCCCTGGACCACGGCTACCCCCTACGACCACTCGACTTCTCCAACCCTTGACCACGGCGAGTATCACGACTATTCTCACTTCTCCAACCCTGACCCGGCTATACGACCTGCACTCCAGACACGATCTCGCGGCTGGAGGTCGTGTACCCTAACATCCCCACCTTGACTTCGCGGTCCCGTCCTGTTTGTGGGGAACACCCGTTACAATTTAGTTCTGTAATCATTGTAGTATTGATTCTTGGTATTGTTTACTTTGTTGCTAGGTTATTACCGCTTTGCTGGAAGTCCTGCCCGGCAGCGGAAGTCGCTATGAAGAATACTCGCTCATTGATGTATACGGGTCACAAGGCAACAATGGTATTTGTGACATTACCGGATATGATGTTCCCTTCCATTTAGGCTCTGGGTTACTATGACAACCATTGTATACAGTTGTTTATTAGCAACAATTTGGTCTATGATTTTATCGAATGTGGCGTTGTAGAGCAGCGGTGCACAAGATTTTTTTTAGGTGGGTGTGGCCGGTTGCAGAGGTCCTGCGCTCTTCCCCAAGGCATTTGCGGGATCGCGCGAGACCTCTGAGACCTCGATTCAGTCGGCTTCAGGACGCGTGACCATGGCAGCGCGGCGTCAAGGTTGCCACGGACGCCACGCGAGGTAAGGGGAGGTGCGGAACAATGGAGGAGAGCAGGCGGGGTGGGGGAGAAAGCGCAGCGAAAAAAGTTTCTGCACCCCTGGTGTAGATATTCCTGTTTATCATATGCCAGATGTGAATTTTTGATGTGCAAATGTTTGTTTATTTTATGTTCATATGACTTCTAACATTGTCCTGATGAAAGGTCCTGTTCGACCGAAACATCGATTTTGTTATCTCCATAAAATGCAAGGTTTTTTTTATTTTTTTTTAATAAATATTTTGTAATTCTTGATGTGCTTTTAACTTTCTTCTCCCCCCAACCCCTAAATTTTGTGATTTTTGTGTAGGTGTCAGTGTACACAGTCGATAGCACACATTTGTTTCTCCTTTTTTTTTTTTTTTTTTCCAGCCAACACTAGAATGTCACGACACCCTATTTAAGGCCGTGATTACACCGAAAATCGCTGGTGGCGTCGCATTGCGTGACGCCGCATGGCTGAAAACAAGATACAAAAAAGCTATTCAAGTGAACTTGCCAGTACGCCTCCTGGAGCTGCAGGGCGGCTGACTCCGGAAGCGATTTGGAAAATTGTTTCTGGCTGGCGATGGCTGCGTCATTATCTTCTCCCCTGTATTATCAAGATGCTGCTTGGCGGCAGCGCAGGGTTACGTCACCGGATCGCGCTGCCGCTCAGCGGCATCTGGTATAATCAAGGCCTAAGACTGCGCTTATTGTGTTGGCGACGCAACCGTCGCGTCAAAACAAATGCATTGTCGGAGTTTATAGTTCACGCGACAGCGCTACCAAAAATCCGGTAGTCAGTGATATTTGATTTTTCCGGTGACGGTCTCCCCCTTGCTTTCAATCAGGAGCTTCTCCGTGCCTCTGCCCTCCCCCTTTTGTGACGTCACTGGCCTTGTTGCCAGCGACGTCGCCTAAACTTAAAATATAACTTTTGCAATGGCGACGGTTGACGTCATCGGTTGCGTCTCCGGCACTATAAGCGCGGCCTAAGGATCACCAGTTTAGAGGCTTTATTAATAGCTTGCTCAGGTTTCGCTAAAATAAGTGTTCTTGGCTGTCATATGCTCTTGCAGGTGGTTTAGTTCTGGAACCTCTACTTTTAAAGCGGGAGTCTGCCATACACATGCAGGGAACAGGTTTGTAATGCTGTGTAGAGGTATCAGGTTGGAATAGTATCCTTGGGGAGAAACTCTCCGTTAAAGCTGCAGTTCAGTCAATATCCTGCATGTGTGTTTTTTTTTAATAAATCAGTTCTGTAGTAAGAAAAAATACTTTTAGCATTTTCTTTTTTTAAAAAAATGACTTTTAAAGACCAATTTTCTTGTATTCTATTTTAACAGCCATTTGCTAAGGCACTGCCCCTTCATGTCCTGTCACAAGCCCTGGCACACCCCTTTGTCAGCCCTGCCCTCCCTCTAGCACATGTCAGTGCAGGAGTGCTCATGAATATTCATGAGCTTCCACTGACAGACAAGCAGAATATAAACAGATCCCTTCACTAATTATGTCACCAAATTTCGACCTATCAATACATGGAGAACGAATTGACCTGCAGCTATATAGTTCTTTAGGTAATTAGAGATTGCACACATAAAACTATTGAAGTAAAAAAATAAATTAAAAAAAAAAAAAAGGCTGAACTGCAGCTTTAAATATTTGCAGCACAGCCCGCTCGCAGACAGCTGTTGCTTGTCCTAATGAAGTTGTCATTACGACCAGTAAGGCTCAGTACACAGTCAGGGCTTTAGCCAGTGTAAGTTCTTTAAGCACTGCCTAATTCCCATGCAGACTGAAACATTTTTGCAATTCTTTTCTCATTTCTTGGCACCTGTTAACACTTGAAATAAAGATGCACAGAATTCCCATGTAGCAGGTAAAAACAAACAACCCCCTCCCCCCATAACATTTAAGTATTTGTAAAAATATACATCCTGTTCATTTTTCTTGTCTGCCATCATTACAAATGCTAAAATAAGCATTTTATCACTCGAGCTTCATCCCATCTTAATTTCAGCCAAAAGTCTGTTATTTGAGGACAATAGCTGCAGATTGCAACATCATGAGGAACTCCTGTTAAATAGCTACATTACCAATAAAAAGATGGGTACTCTGGGCTGCACCTTTTTAAGTACTAGAGAACTGATTCCCGACAGGAAGTTCGGAAGGCAAACTAGGGATTCGTTAAGTGTATCCAAGGGGTTGCCAGAAAATATGTAATGGTTGATCCCAGGTAGGATTGGATTCCTGAGCCCTTATGGGATTTAGTAAGGCCTCAAACGGCATCTTGGCATGGGGGGTGATAGTTGTCAATTGCAGTAGCGGCTTCCAAAATCGCTCCCCACAATGCTTTGCATTTATAGCGGCAAGGCATTTTGGGGAATGGCTTTCATTGCTCCCACAGTAAGGCCGCGTCCATAAGTAGCCCGACTGTGTGCACGAGGCGAATAAAAGACCGTGCCTCTGAGGCACGCCATAGAGCGCGCCATTACCGAGCAGACAAAATCATTTGATTTTTGTTGCACAACGGCTGGATCACGTGAGCGGTTCAGCCAATGAGGGCAAACTATCTTCGTGACGCCACGCCTCCCTGTCGTGTCTCCCCCTAGGTCACAAATCGCCTTTGCGGCAGGCGTGTTTGACGTCATGTGCTCCGTCGCGCGCGCCTTGTATAGCCTCCGCCTATGTGACCGCTATTCCACCCCTTACAGACTTAAGAGGCAGTTAGTATCTTATTAATCGTGTGTTTTCCCCCTCCTCCCACGAGCTCTGGAGACTTTACTGCTTGGAATCAGTCAGATGGTTTTGTTAGCAATAGTCTGACTCGGCAATAAGTTTTATTAGGGGTTCCCAGAACATATTCTTTAGTAGTGGTGGCAAAATGTAAAAAGCTGGGAATCACTGTACTAGACTGGGGGGGCGCTAGATTTCTGGGGGGGGGGGGGGGTGCGTCAGTTATATAGGTCCTGCGCTCTCCCGCCAGGTATTTCCATTAAATAAAAAACAAAAAGAACGATTCCTAATTTTGTTAAACCCTTTGGCCAAAGCATTTATAAGCCTGCATGCCACGTCAAGGCATGACCAGTATGCCGGTACCTACACTGAATATATGTAATTATTGTCGGATGGACTAGTGATAAAATGTGAGACAGCATATGCTTATGTTTGTAGTGCAATTAAAAGCCAGTATCATAGTTACCTTTCTGTAGAGGTAAAATGTGGGTGCACAAATTCCCTGGAGTGAATTTAATAAAACTTACACATTTCTTTCTGTCAGCCTTAGGCTGAGTCCATGGTAACTGCAGCCGTGCGGAGGCGCGCTGAGGCTGAGGGAAAGCGGGTGCTTTCCCTGGCCTTAGTTCGCGCGCCGTCGGGGGGCGGGCCAGTGACGTCATGGAGCTGGTTCGCCCTCATTGGGCGAACCGCTCACGTGACCGGCCCTGCGCTCCCGTGAGCGCCGAAATGAAAAACATTTTAAGACCTACGCCTCCGCACGCCTGCGGACGCGTGTGTGAGCCCCTGCTAAAGCCGCTCTCATTGCGGCTGCAGGGGCTCACTGACGAGCGTCAGCGCGCCTCAGCACGGGTCAGCGCCTAAGCGCTGACCATGGACTTGGCCTTATACATTCACCTACTCTTCAATGGAGGGTGATGTCCAGACTGACACTGGGGTGTATTGTACCTGCACTAATTGGAAAATTGGTAGGGGCTCTGTTAAATGTCTGTCAATTTAAATGCCCGGGACCGCGCAATACATCTATAACACCCTTCCCTTCCAACGACGCGTCGTCATGGTAACCCGGCATCAAATGACGTTGCGGGGTCAGATGTCACTTTATCATGGCAACGTGACATCACATGACCCTGCGCGTCAGTTAATGTAGGGTGGGGGGGCGCCGAGGAGAGCAGGCAGGGGTGCGCACGGGGAAAAGTTTGTGCACCCCTGTACTAGACTATACTGGTGTACAGTATGTGGCGCACTGTAGATGTTTTTGTCTCTGCATGTCTAATGCATAACACACTTGTCAAGGGGGACACAACATCTGGATTACATATCAGTTTGTATAGTCAAGGGGGTAGTACAAAAGTGATTACTGACATTTGTGGATAGTATTGCCATGGAACACCCTTACGGTCTTGCTTGACCGTGTAGTCTTGGCGTCACAGAGGTGTATTTGCAAATGTTTGATAAAATGGCACTTCTATGGAATTTGTTTTTATTTTGGATGTTTACACCTGAGGTTGATCTCTTGAACAAATAGGTTCATGCCACCTCAGACTTGGAGGACTTCAATGACCAAAAGAGGAGTCAAATACAGGCATACCCCGCATTAACGTACGCAATGGGACCGGAGCATGTATGTAAAACGAAAATGTACTTATAGTGAAGCACTCCCTCTTTTCCCACTTATCGATGCTTCGGTACAGGTAGGGAGCCGGTATTACTCTTCAGGACGTGCTGACAGGCGCAAGCTGCCGGTTGCCTATTGGGCGAGGGGAATCAGCGTGTCACTACTACGGCGGTCTGTAGGGCAGAATAAGTGTCTGTACTCGCAAAGCCAGAGTACGGGCAGGGGTATGGTGCTATTGAAAATATGTCCTTACTCGCGAGTGTTCTTCAAGTGAGTGTCCTTAAACCAGGGTATGCCTGTATGTACCAGTTGCAGGAGCATGTTTTATACATACCAATGTAATACTGCATTGAACAAAGTCTCCCAAAACTGCCTCTACTACTATTGGCATCAGCTTAAAGCTGCAGTTCAAGCTGTTTCATTTTTTTTTCCATTCAATATGTGCATCAATACAATCTACACACTGACAAGTGATTAACTAAGTTGCCAATCGATCCGTTCTCATGCGATCGATCGGCGAAGATTCGGCTCGGGGTTCACTAACTGCATCTTGGGTCCTCTTTTGCTGCACTGACAGATTCAATTGGTTAACTGCTAGAGAGAAGGCAGGGCTCAAAAAAGGTGATGCTGTTTCAGAAGGGGAAGGGGATGTGACTTTGTAAATGGTTGCTATAGGAATAAAAATGCTTGTTACATAGGAACAGCGTGCGCAAGCTTTTTGAGCTGTGGCCCCCTTCCTGGGAGCCACAGCGTTCGCGCGCGCCCCTGTCACGATTGTGCTCGCCACAAACCGGGTGCGGACCGCGGGGCTGAGGTGGGGAGGTATATACACCGACCTTAGGCCACGGAGTGCGGATTCTGTGGTCAGACATAGCCGGGTCAGGGTTGTAGAAAGCAGCGTTAACGTTATCCATGCTGGGGTCAAGGCAGGCGGCACAGGAGCGGTGGTCGAGGATACAAGCGAGGGTCGGCAACGGGAAGGCAGGTGCGTGGTGCTTCAGCGTAAAAAACAAACTTCGAGCGAAGCCGCTTCAGCGTAGAAAGGGACCCTGTAAGGAGGACAGGGGTAGGACAGCACGAAGGCCTCTGCAAGGAGGATATGCAGCCAGGCCACAAGAACTATGAAGCTTAGCACTGGAGATTCAGCACAGGAACAGATTGGTCCGCAGGTCGGCCAAGAGGGAACAAGCAAGGAGCTTGTGGCCAGCACAGTGACACCAAAGGAGGTTTGGATTATGCATAAATCCTGGAGGGAAGTGCTGACTCCAAATAGCACAGGAAGCCAATCAGGCCAGAGCTGCACATGAGGCAGCAAGAAGCAGGGGATTGCATGAGCAGAGCGGGTTTGTCTGGAACCTGCATAGCTCTGTAAGGAATGGGTTCCAGCCAAACCTTGGGGCGGATTTCTTACAGCCCCCAACTCTCCCAATGGCTCGGCGTCAAATGACATTGCGGGTCATGTCACGTGACCCCACCGCGTCAAATCGTTGCCATGGCGACCCGACTGGCAGCAGGTAAGTGAGTTACAGAGGCCTCACGCCTCGCCCAGCATTTATTTTAAATGCCATGGGGAAGAGCTCAGGGACCTCTGTAACCGCCCGCGCCCCCCCATGAAATTCTCCCGCCCCCCTGGGGGTCGCCCCTCCCCCCCCCCCTGTTTACACACCTGTGCATTAGAATACATTAAAAATTTCTTTAAAATTATAATGACTGCGACGTGTCACTGGAGACCAGGACTTTTACCACATTTTATCCCGGGATCATTCACTAGGCATAACACAGTAGTGGTATAAAATGAGGTTTATTCGGGCAAACCCGCGTACACACAATGAAATACAAAGATGCTGGGGGTGAAATCTGGGCTAAAATAGGTGCAGGGCACCTGTTTCGGAAGGCTTACCCTGACCAGGATATACACCCGGGCTGCCTGGTTCTCTTTTCGGCTAAAGCTCCTAGCCGTGACCGCTACGTTCCAAAACGAGAACTTGGACCTCGCGTCTGACTTAGTCTCTGCAGGGCAGGCTTTACTAGCTTCCAAACGAAGCCGGTAGCTCTGCTATTTGGAACAGAGCAACTTTGAAAAGCCCGCCCTTGCGTTGACTCAAGCCACAAGATGGTCTGGTTCTCTGACTGGGGCTTCTCCTTACATACCTTCCGCTTTTCTATGTTCAGCATGGAAGAAGGAGGAGCGACCAAGCAGAGCATGGGAATTCCTCCCTGCCAGCCAATAGTTATAGGGGCTTGTCCTTTGGCTGACGTCAGAGGAAGGGGCGTGCGAAGATGGCCCGCGATGCCCTGTGGGCGGGACATACGAATGGACCAATGGGAAACGAGCTGACATTCTGCCGCTTCCCCCAGTCAACCCATTGCCACCTACTGGGCAGGCTCCACTGACTCTGGCAAACCAGAGCGTCCTCCCCGCAGGGGGTCTCTGTTATCTAGACTCAGTACTCTGCCCTGCCCCGGCCACTTAGCACCCCGACACCTCTCAACATCCCGTCTCCCCTTTGAACTAAGATGTCTATCCAGACTTCCCGGCACCTCTGTATATGCCCGGGCTGGCTGAATAGACATTTATAGTAAATGCACAAACCATAATAAAGTATGTTTTATTGCACAATAACTCTTGGAGACCCATATCTGTGAGGGAAATAGGACTGGGATATTTGGGCTCAAGTACAAAGAAGAAGAAGCAGCCACACGGTCTTACTCAAAAGGAGGTTTAATATGCCATAAAGTCCAACGTTTCGGCAGTCAAATACTGCCTTTCTCAAGGTGAAGTCTCCTTCACCTTCACCTTGAGAAAGGCAGTATTTGACTGCCGAAACGTTGTACTTTATGGCATATTAAACCTCCTTTTGAGTAAGACCGTGTGCCTGCTTCTTGTTCTTCTTCTTTGTACTGGAACATTTGGGACTACACGAGCTCCCCAGGACCAGCGCTCCGGCAGCTAAGTACCCCACCTCTGTTACCATTGATATTGAGTGCGTGTCTCATCCTCTGTCTATATCTGGGCTCAAACCAGGAGTCTGGGGAACACTGGGCAGCCCCGGTGTAATTCCCCTCGCGTACCGGCAAATTGTGCCTGCATGCCGGGGATAATTAGGGGACTACCGGTAAATTTGGCCCCCGAACTCCTGCAAACAGAATATTTGCATTTCAACCCAAATACCCCACATAAAACTTGCACACAAGAAGTTTCATGTTTCTAGGGCAAAGGGAACATGTATACAGGAAAAGCAGGGGTCACTTTATTTTTCGCATGTATAACCCCTGGTCCCTGGCTTATGGTGCTAGGTAGCTGCCCGGGACCCCACGGTTCCAGGGGTAACCAGATGGGCTTAAACCATTATTGTATAGCCTGGTTACCCCCTACCGTCACACTACAAGTATTTTCTCATAGTACAGAACTGATTTATTTAAAAAAAACAAAAAAAAAAAAACACATAAGCTATTGCTTGGTCTGCAGCTTTAGAGCAGCAATACGGGTTCCATTTTGACTTATTTATTTTTTTAAACTTTTTTTTTATTTTGTAATTTTTTGTTTTATTAGAGGAGTGAAGCAGGGGGTCTCCGGATCTGAACTGTTAATTTCAGCTCCATGGAACCCCCTGCTTCCTGAGATACTTATCTCCCATAGGGGGTGCCGGTATCTCTCTTCAGTTTTAAATGCCCCAGTCACGCCAGCCAATAGGAAGCCACACACCGAATGACGTCACAGATTTCTATTGGCCACTGGGACATTTCAACGCCGCCATTATGTTAGGCACACAGTTTCTATAACTGCAGAGATACCTGCCTCTGCAGCGGTGCCGGTATCTCTGGAAGCTGAAATGAACACAGCTGCAAGGGTGCCTACAATGATAACCTTTATATATACTCCTTGTGCGCTCTGATCTTCAATACCATGTACAGTTCTGGGCACATCAACTGAAAGAGGACATGCTAGAACTGAAGGCGGTGAAGAGATGGACAATAAATTTAAAAGTCCTAGGTTAAGCGGCTAAAAAAACGTTTCTCCAGCCGTTCATCAACTTTGAACCAGTCCATGCTTTTTCGGATCGACCAATTAACATTTTCTTCATGTGTGAATAAAGTGCATTGACGTGTGCTTACAAAGGCATTGGAAGAATACCAATCTTTGTGTGGCTGGTGGTCCCCCCCGGGTGATGTTTGAGCCCCACTGGATTAAGGGTTCTTTAACCTTAGAACACCCAGGAGTGAGCAGAGACTAGGAAGGGTTATGAAATGACATTGAGAAAGTGAGCGGGGACCGAACTGATCTAACCAGGCAATGTTTATACAAGCAATAAAACACAACACGTTGCTTATTGTTGAGCATCTGAGGAGCTCATTAGGGCTGGATTTTGACACAAGACATGGCATTCTATTAATGGTGCTAAGAGGATTAACCACATTCATGGAAGATAAGTAGCTAAATGGCTGTTAGCAAGGTAGACAAGAAACGAAACCTCCATGACTCGTCTAGGAGCGCCTCCAGATGCAGAGGCAGAGAGGTTGACTAGGAAACTTTTGCTCCATTGAAATGTGTTGCAGGCCCCTGCAGCAGTGAGGGTGTTAATCAGTATCCTTTTAATAGTAGCTTTGCGGAGTCCCTCTGACAGACGCCTATCCCCCTCCCGACTCCCGACTAAATTCATTTGTTTAAATTCATTTTGTACAATGGTGAAATTAATTATGCAGATTTTTTTTCCTTTGGAGGTAATGTGGTTTGCAGCTTCAATATTCGTTTGTTGCAATTGTGCTCTGGGGGTCTCTGCATATTGTCTGCGATTATTATCAGGCGTTGGGCCGCTCTCATTTCAGGTTATTGACAGTTTCTGGGACGAGATGAACATAATTATTAAGCAATCGTTGTGCGGGGGAGAACGGGGGGGGGGGGGGTCTGAAACGTGAAAAGACATTCTCTTCATATTAAGCCTATATATCATGCTCTCCCCTGTGTGATGTTCTACCCCCTCCCCCCCTCCCCCCCCATAATCAGGGCCGCCAACAGAAATTGTGGGGCCCAGGACAAACATTTTAAGCAGGCCCCCCCCCCCACACTGTGTCGGCGGTATTGCGAGCCGCCCCCCCCCCCCCACCCCATTTCACACCGCACGAGAACCCCCTCTTCCCATGTATTTCTCTCCCTTCCGTCTCACCCCCTCTCACTCTCCCGCCTCGCATGTATTTCTCCCCCCTGCTTCGCACTCTTACTCCCTCTTTTCCTCACCCACCCCCTCTCTCCTCTCCCTCCGTCAATTACCCCACGCTCACTCCTTCCCTCCCCCTCACACAATTCCCCCCACAAGATATATACCAAAAACTTCCCACCCCCAAATACATCCAAAAAATCCCCACCCCCCAAATATATACAACCTGCCCCCCAATGCATACAAAAATCCCACCTACCCAATACATATTAAAAAAAACAATACATATAACCCCCCCACATAGATCTATCTAACACACACACACACACACACACACACACACACACACACACACACACACACACACACACACACACACCATATAAAAAAAAATCCTCACGAATACATATTAAAAATACCCTCACGAATACATATTAAAAATACCCTCACCAATACATATTAAAAATACCCTCACCAATACATATTAAAAATACCCTCACCAATACATATTAAAAAAAGATTTGCCTTGTGGATGATCAGGCTGGGTCCAGTGGATGTGGGGGCCCGTCGCATGCTGGGCTTGACCTCAGGCCAGGCCCGGCTGCTGGTTCTCACGGCCGGAACCTGACTCTCCCCTCAGCAGCAGCCTGCATCCCTCTGTCCCACGCCAAGCTTCCGACAGGCCTCCCTCTAATGCCGTTGCGCGCCGGAAGCAGAGAGTGCTGATGTCAGTGCTTCCGGTGCGCTGACGTCAGAGACCCGTCGGTGACAGAGGGATAGTCATGCAGGCTGCGTCTAAGGGAGAGCCGAGGCCCGGCAGACGAGCCTGGCCAGAGGTCGGGCCCTACTTGCTGGGCCCCCCCCGACTCATCGGGCCTGGGACGCCAACCCCGCAGACCCACCCTGTTGGCGGCCCTGCCCATAATATTGCCCAATGGCAATAAGTATCTATCCTCCTTCAGTGTTATTCTATATCCCTATAAACCGTTCGCTATCTGGCTCTGCACAAAGAAGGGGTTGTTTCTTCAGGTAGGGTAGAAGGGTGATATGGAAATCAAGGAATCTGCGCTCGTGCTGTCTTGTGGATCTCACCAAGGAACCCCTTGCAGCTATGTGTACGGAGCAACTCCCCAAGCGCTTCCGAGGGAGATCTCAGAATAACGAAAAGAAATATACACACAGCACACCGTGGATCAGTAAAAGATGTATCAATTTTAATACCTGGTCCAGAGTGACCAAACAATTGGTGAAAAATAACCAAAAACAATACACAATCATAAATATACTAAAAATCCGATATAAAACTAAACCAGACCTCAAATGAGTTATTTAAATAAAATCCGTACAGAAAAAGACCACAGGGAGGGGAGGGGGGGGGAGGGGCAGATACTAACCATAAGCTGCAGAGCGGTTGGCCGTGGCAGGTGCTGATATGACGTATGGACTGCACCGGCACTCGGCTGGTCTCTTCTCCCCTCGCGCTTCCTGGGTCCTCTGTCCCAGCCAATGGGTGAGCGAGTTGAACAGCCTCTCGTGACATCAACGTGTTTCGCAACAGTCCTGCCGAAGCACGCTGTTGCGAAACGCGTGGATGTCACGAGAGGCTGTTCAACGCGCTCACCCGTTGGTTGGGACAGAGGAACCAGGAAGCGCGAGGGGAGAAGAGACCAACCGAGTGCCGGTGCAGTCCAGACGTCACATCAGCACCTGCCACGGCCACCCACTCTGCAGCTTATGGTTACTATCTGTGCCCCCCCCCTCCCTGTGGTCTTTCTCTGTACGTATTTGCTTTAGTTAAATACCTCTCGAGTATTTTTAGGCTGTACGTGTGGTCTCACTTGTTGTGCCTGTGTTATTCTTTAGCCTCCTTTTTAGTTAATGGTCTGGTTTAGTTTATATTGATTTTTAGTATATTTATGATTATTGTGTTTTTGTGTGTGGTTATTTTTCACCAATTTAACCAATTGTTTGGTCACTCTGGACCAGGTATTAAAATTGATGTATCTTTTACTTATACCCGGTGCGCTGTGTGTATACCCTACCGGTATTGCCCTACACCCCTCTCCTTAGGTCAAGGGCCTGTTAAGGACGGCACATATTTATGAAATTATATACATAAATCATATTCTGTGCTAATTGTTTTTTCTACTGTTCAGGCTTTTGGTATAAAATTATTCTGACAGAACCATATGAAACGGTTCAAAGATGTCACATGATAAGAATTATGGTGTGTGTGTGTGTGTGTGTGTGTGTGTGTGTGTGTGTGTGTGTGTGTGTGTGTGTGTGTGTTACAACCAACGTCACACTGATGATACCCATTAAGATTGAAACATGTCTGAATGGTTTCTCTGACTTTGCATCTGATTCCCATGCTGTGCTTTAAAGCTGTGTTAACAGCGAGCATTAGCTTATATGGACTCCATGTAACAATGGTTTTTCAGACAAAAGGTGACACGTGTGCTCATTTGGCTGTCATTTCCCAGAATCCCTTGCTGCAGTGGAAGCACTGTATGTTGCGGATAATGGTGTGCTCGGAATGTGCTCACAAGTTATCTTTTTATTTGAATATATATATATTACACTCAACTTTATTTGTCTTACGGCTCCTCCTTGTTTGGTTATTTAAAGATAATCTATGGATACTTAAAATCTCAATTTTGACTAAGAATGATCGATATTTTATTTTTGAACCAATGTATCCATTTTGTCCTGGAATAATGAACAACTTCTTGCCTTCCTGCAGCTCGTACACCCTGTCCGTCGTGTGGCCAACCAGATCCCTGATACGATCTCCCAGAATCCTTTGCTGCTGGAAGCCATGGCAGCACTGCCTCAAAACTACAACTTTGAGGTTCCCAAGACCATTTGGAGGATCCAGCAAGCTTCAGCCAAGCGGGGTACGGCCGGAAAGGGGACCCTAGCAGAGGCATCGCTCGCACAGTCTGACCCAGGCCCTGTGTTTGACTTACTAGTGCATAGGGTTAGTTTCACCTTTCTCTTATGCTGCAAGAGGGCTCCTCACTTGCACGAGTCTTACAACGAGGAGGTAGGACTCAAGATCCCTCTCACTGTGTAAGAAGAAGGTGACACCTTCTAAACGCATTATGAAGAGAAAAAAAAGGTGTCAGTTGAATAGCTAACCGGAACACAGATTATCTCTTGTTGAAATGTAATCTGAACAACATCATGGGTTGCGTGTGAATAGAACATTCTAAAGAACTGTTTTGATTATGAATTCATTGTGTTCATGACAATTCTGAGCCAGTCAGAATGTTCCATTTGTGAACGTTTTATACTTAAGACAACTATAGTCGTAAAATAATGAGGTACCTGAGCTATATTGACTGAAGAATTGTAGTAGGATAAAGCTGCAGTTCACGCTGCCGTTTAAAAAAAAAAAAAAAAAAAAAAAAAAACAACAACAACAAAAACCCCATTCCCATTCAATATGTGCATCAATACAATCTGCACACTGACATGTGATTAGCTAAGCTGCAGATCGATCTGGTCTCCTGTAATCGATCGCTTGCTCGGGGGTTATTTAATTCAGTTCTTGCACAGCATTCTGGGCAATGTAGTTCCTGGAATATGATTGACTGGGCAGTTACTAGATACAATTGGTGCACTGCTAGAGAGAGGGCGGGGCTCAAGAGCCAGAGCCTATCAGAAGGGGAAGGGGCTGTCACTTTGGAAATGCTTCCTACATTTTTTTAAATGCTACAATTATTTTCTCATAGTACAGAACTGATTTATTACAAAAACACACATGTAGGATATTGCTTGAACTGCTGCTTTAATGTCTAAACCTTGTAGTACAGTTTATCTTGATGTTAATGCTTGTGTCTGATCTCTTGCTTAGATTTCCTATAATAATCCCATTTGGTCTGGATGCCTCTCGCTGTCCTGCATGCGCTTCCCCTTCCTCTCTAATCATTTCCATCTCCTGCTTCTCCTCTCGGTTGGTCTCCTATGTAATGCTATATTTGTCTATAAATAAACTTTCCCCTATTTTCTCGCCCATGCTAGCTGTCTGTCTCTCTTCTCACTTGTCTGCTTCTTTTAAGCTATTCTGAAAAATTATCCTTGTCATATCTTTAGATGTTTCTCTTTCTATCTCTCTCTTTTCTCTCTCTCTTTTCTCTGTCCCTTTATCGCTCATTTGTGCGCTCTCTTGTGCCCCCTCCTTGCGCGCTCTCTCGTGCCCCCTCCTTGAGCGCTCTCTCGCGCCCCCCTCCTTGCGCCCCCTCCTTGCGCTCTCTCGCGCCCCCTCCTTGCGCGGTCGTGCGCCCCCATCCCTTGCGCGGTCGCGCGCCCCCTCCTTGCGCGGTCGCGCACCCCCTCCTTGCGCGGTCGCGCGCCCCCTCCTTGCGCTCTCGCGCCCCCTCCTTGCGCTCTCGCGCCCCCTCCTTGCGCTCTCTTGCGCCCCCTCCTTGCGCTCTCTTGCGCCCCCCTCCTTGTGCTCGCACTCGCGCCCCCTCCTTGCTCTCGCGCCCCCTTCTTGCTCTCGCGCCCCCCTCCTTGCTCTCACGCCCCCTCCTTGTGCTCGCTCTCGCGCCCCCTCCTGGGCGCTCGCTCTATTCTGCCCCCTCCTGGCGCTCGCTCTATTCTGCCCCCTCCTGGCGCTCGCTCTATTCTGCCCCCTCCTGGCGCTCGCTCTATTCTGCCCCCTCCTGGCGCTCGCTCTATTCTGCCCCCTCCTGGCGCTCGCTCTATTCTGCCCCCTCCTTGCGCTCAGCTCTATTCTGCCCCCTCCTTGCGCTCGGCGCACTCTCATACAGTATGCTAGGTGTCCGTCTTCTCATGTGTTTGTATCGGGCTCTTTCTCGATCCTTTTAGTTTACCCTCTCATGGTTTTGTGCGTTGTTTTCCTGCCTCCCTCATGCAGAGGGCACATTTATCTTCCTGCCTCTCTGTCTTTTGTCTTTCATATGCTGCACAGACTGCCTGTCTCTCATTTTCAGCAACATGTTGTAATTAGGTGTGTCTCATGCTGAGGGCCTATCTTACGCAAATATCTTTTGTAGTTGCTTTACAGATGCCTGAAGGCCTCCTGATGTTTGCCTGCACGATCGCCGATATCATAGAGAGGTGAGAAGATCTGAGGAGGAACACTTTTAGGAGAGTGTAGCAGGATCCATTACACAGACCCAACTCCTGATTCATGTCTGAATATTGCGTGTGCACATACATACAGTATACTGATACATTGTGTTAACGCAGATATTAATGTATGTACTAGTGCATAGTGTGTATATGTGTGTGTATATGTATTTGTGTGTGTAATATAGTCTGTAAGGATCCCAAGAGATCCAGTATACCGGCACAGCACAAGAGATAATCACACAAAAGTGGTTTCTTGGGTGGAAATGCACACATATACCGGAATGTCAGGCATATGTGTGCATTTTGACCCAATAAACCACTTTTATGTGATTATCTCTTGTGCTGTGCCGGTATGCTGGATCTCTTGGGATCCTTACAGACTAACTATTTACCCTTTACTGTGCACCATACCTGCCTCTGAGGCTTTTTTTAGTGTGTGCTGCCATTCTCTGCCTCTCTCTCTCTCTGCCTCTCTCTCTCTCTGCCTCTCTCTCTCTCTGCCTCTCTCTCTCTCTGCTCTCTCTCTCTCTGCCTCTCTCTCTCTCTCTGCCTCTCTCTCTCTCTGCCTCTCTCTCTCTTTGCCTCTCTCTCTCTCTCTGCCTCTCTCTCTCTCTCTGCCTCTCTCTCTCTCTCTGCCCTCTCTCTCTCTCTGCCTCTCTCTCTCTCTCTGCCTCTCTCTGCCTCTCTCTCTCTCTCTGCCTCTCTCTCTCTCTCTGCCTCTCTCTCTCTCTCTCTCTCTCTGCCTCTCTCTCTCTGTCTGTGCCTCTCTCTCTCTGTGCCTCTCTCTCTCTCTGCCTCTCTCTCTCTCTCTCTCTGCCTCTCTCTCTCTCTCTCTCTCTCTCCT
>NC_134485.1:107770480-107794785 GCF_040206685.1 Ascaphus truei | reverse complement strand
TCAGGCGAAGAAAGTGCCAGAAAGTGGCCGAGTGCTTTCACTATTGTAATGTTACCGTACACTTTCTTAGTGGAGTGTGGATGCTCATTTAACGTTTCACTACCTGCAACACAGGTGGCCTTAACAGCGGGAGGTTAATGAGGCCGTATGACTGTACGTGGCATGGCAGCTGTATTATCTGTGTTGATGAAAAGAACTGTGTGTGTGTGTGTTGTGTTGTGTGTGTGAAGTAGGTTGCACTTGGGAATAAAGTTGCTAAAGTCCACACGGGCATTTTAACAATCTCTTCCTTTTATTAGCGAGTGCTTCTGCTAACATACTAAACTGTACTATGTAGACGGGTCAAAAAACAGGCACACCAAATGGTGCAATAAATGTTTCAGCTTTCCAATGGAGCCTGTGTATGTGTATGTGTGTGTGTGTGTGTGTATATATGTGTACAGTATATGTATATATAAAGAAACCACTTCTTTAAGTTATGGTGGATGAAAAAGGCGACAAAAAACCTCCCACTGTTAGTATATAGGCAATAAAGATCACTTGTTATATACATATATAGGTGATAATGGTGAAAGGCAGGCTTGCAGACCTGTCTAAGGCCTGTAATATAGTGGGCAGCGCGCGCGGCACTTATAGTTGGCTAGGGCCGCGCACGCACGGCAGTGAGCGTGGAGCTGGGCGATAGCGGGGAAGACTCAGAAAATAAGTATTTGCGCCGCTACTGTGCGTGTGCGCAATATTAATAAATTATTCTCACAGCATGTCTTTTTTTTAATTTTTATATACACACACACAGCTGACACAGAAACACAGTGACAGACACACACACACAGTACCCTTCCAAGCCTGTCGCTCACAGCAGCACGGACCGTGCACACAAAAAGTGTGCGTCATTTGCATGAGCGTTCACACAGGCACGCGCGCGCCCCACTATATTACGTGCCCAAGACATATGAATGTGCTCACAAGTGATATTCTTTAGTTATAGTGTGTTTGTGTGTACACTAACAAGGTGCAGTTTAATTCCCACTGTATGCGAGTTGGAGCGTTGGGTGGCTTTCAGTCAAGTGAGCACCGGAGTGTCCCCATAACACATGCAGTTTACTATACAACAAGAACATTTTACCAATAACACATTTGAGCATTTTGCTGTATTATTTACACACACGCATAATGGCAACTATGAAAACGTTCCTTCCAACTCCAGGCAGATATTTATCTTGTTTAGTACAAAGTAATACCATGTTTCCATAAACGGAATGGTTTTTAACGTGTCGGTGAAGCTTTGCACATGTCTTCCAGACATACATCAACTCACCGCATTGCTGCTATAGCTGTGATTTCTTGTTTCATATTACATGTGTAGCAGGGTGTCCCCTTACCTACTGTATGGGATGTCCTGGCTAAGTAACATAGTGGGACTACAACTCCCAGAAGCCCTGGGGTGGGGAAAGGTCACATGGGCCGTCCCACCCAATGAGGCGCGCGTGACCATTTTGAGGGGAGCGGCCATTTTACGGAAGGCCCAGTATCCTCCGCGGGGCAGTGGGAGTAACGTCAGTAGTGACGGAGCCTGCATCAAGTGAGGTTGTGCCCAGGGAGCAGTTGGCTTCCTGGACTAGGCCAGCGGTGCGCAAAGTGGGGTGCGGGAGATTTTGCTGGGGGGGGGGGCGTGGGCAGTTGCAGAGGTCCCGCGCTCTTCCCCCAGGCATTTAAATTAAATGCCGGGATCGCGTGAGGCCTCTGCAACTGTTTACCGGGATTCAGCCGGCTGTGATGTGTCGCCATGGCAACGGGGCATCATCTGACGCCGCTGCGCCATTTGATGTCACACGCGTCAAATGATGCCGCTGGTGACGTCACGTCACATGACCCCACAGCGTCATCTGACGCGGATGAAGGGGGGTGGGGGGGGGGGGGCGGCGCAAGAGCCGGGTGGAGAGAGACGGGGGCGCAGCACTAAAAGTTTGCGCTCCCCTGGACTAGGCTAGAATAAGCCCATGGGCCCCAGGTAGTCCTCCTCACAGTAGTGGATGTGTGAGAGATCGCCCATAGCCTAAGGAATTACCCTTAGTGACAGGCTGGAGCAGGACCGTGGCAGTGCGCAAAGCACTCCGGCTGCGCCACGTGCGCAGGTCTAATTGAAGGTGAGGGGATTGATGTAGGAGGTCCTGCTGCATGGGACCTGATCCAGCTCAACTTTACAAGTATTCCCTGGTTGAGATCTCTGACCAGGAAGGTACCCACCGTGCACCACCACCTCATTGGGGGTAGCGCTGCCCTCACACTTTCGGGAGGAAATTGTTCTGTGGACACCGGTGTTCTAGGTGCCCAAGGCACCCTCAGTACTTGGGGGAACTCGTAGGGCGACTGTGTTATTGTGTTATTGTGTTAGGAGCAGGGACCTGATACGGTTCTTACTTTTGCTGTGTGTGTTGTGGTCATTTCTTTGTATTGATTCCTATGACAAGTTATTCCGCTCACGCTGGGATCCTCATAGGTGGAGGCGCTGCCACCATGAGATATAGTGCCCTAGGCTCCCCCGAAGCGGAGGCTTTGGCCTTCTGTGAGGCCTCACAGGTAACAGCAGCATGCGTAATCGCCCGCATTTTCCCTTAGGCATAGGGAAAGGGGGTTACACGTGTGATTTCTACCCTGGGTTGGAGACACTCTTAGGCTGCGCTTATAGTCCCGGCAACAGCGACGGCGCTCCGCGTCAAAACAAGGAATGTAATCTGTCTCATGCGTCTATAGTGGGTGCGACACAGCGGCCAAATAACTGAAATCAATGGATTTTGATATTTACCATGATGGCCGCTCCACGTGACTGCAATAAGCCAATCACATAGCCTCTACATGACGTCCACCCGCCCCATGCAGCCAGCGACATCTCAAAAACGCAATTACAACTTTGGCGACGGGTGTCATCACCGGTCGCGTCGCCGTCAATGTAGCATGCAATATAAGCTGAGCCTTAGGCTAAGGCCCCGCTCCAGAGTCAGCGC
Organism: Ascaphus truei; assembly: GCF_040206685.1. NCBI lineage: Eukaryota > Metazoa > Chordata > Amphibia > Anura > Ascaphidae > Ascaphus > Ascaphus truei. The sequence goes on along the minus strand of NC_134485.1, from coordinate 107,791,780 downwards.
ACCCGCACTGCAGACAGGCGGTGCGCTGACATACACAGACCGCGATATGCGGTCTGCAGGGAGCGGGGAGCCGGAGCGGGAGGTGGGCGGGAGTGGGAGGCTTGACAGGGAGGGGGGGCGTGGCTTGAGCGGAGGGACCCGCTACTCTCCCCTCCCTCCACGGCTCGGGCTGGAGCTGGAGTTGGAGCTGCTGAGTGTAAGTAAAACAAACAAACACACACACACTCATACATACATACACACACAGACAGAGGCAGGCACTCACGCACTCATACACACAGACAGACAGAGGCAGGCACTCACGCACTCAGGCACACACATACACACACACACACACACACAGGACAGGCACTCAGGCACACACACACAGACAGGCACGCACGCACTCAGACACACACACAGACAGGCACTCACCTGCTTTCACTCAACACTCCTCCCCGCTCCCCGAAGACTCTCCTCCTCCCGAAGCCTCCCCTCCCCATTGGCTCACAGCCACACCACGTGACGCGTCAACGCTAGGGAACACTATTTTCTTGTGTCCCATAGCGGCTGACGCGCCACAGCGTGTAGTCAGCTGTGCCGCCAGGGGGGACCGGGACCGGCTCGCGAGGATTCCCCTGCTGGTGGGGAACTCGCGACAAGGCCGCCCGCGCCAACGAGCGCAGCGGGACCGAGGCCTTATTCTTGTCTTGAGAGTTATTAGCCTTTGGACAACTGGAGATGACGTAGTTAATCGGTGCTGCAAGTTCTCTAATAGCGCGTCTGAGATCAGATGCATTGTAAGGAACCCCAACCCTCTCTAATAGCGCGTCTGAGATCAGATGCATTGTACAGGAACCCCAACCCTCTCTAATAGCGCGTCTGAGATCGATGCATTGTAAGAACCCAAACCCTCTCTAATAGCGCGTCTGAGATCAGATGCATTGTAAGGAACCCCAACCCTCTCTAATAGCGCGTCTGAGATCAGATGCATTGAAAGGAACCCCAACCCTCTCTAATAGCGCGTCTGAGATCAGATGCATTGTAAGGAACCCCAACCCTCTCTAATAGCGCGTCTGAGATCAGATGCATTGTAAGGAACCCCAACCCTCTCTAATAGCGCGTCTGAGATCAGATGCATTGTAAGGAACCCCAACCCTCTCTAATAGCGCGTCTGAGATCAGATGCATTGAAAGGAACCCCAACCCTCTCTAATAGCGCGTCTGAGATCAGATGCATTGTAAGGAACCCCAACCCTCTCTAATAGCGCGTCTGAGATCAGATGCATTGTAAGGAACCCCAACCCTCTCTAAGGCCAGGTCCATAGTACTTCGCAAACTGGAGGGGGCGCGTGTTGCGCAAGAAATCAGTTCAAACTGATTTCTTGGCGCGACGGGCAGGTCACGTGAGCGGTTTGCCCAATGAGGGCGAACCAGCTCTGTGACGCCCATGGGCCACGCCCCCAAAGGCGCATCCACCATGGATGCAAAACGCACCCGCTTCACGTGCGGGCGAAGGCTGTATGACCTTGGCCTAATAGCGCGTCTGAGATCAGATACATTGTAAATTCTTCTGTTTTCGGTACAATTTTCAAATGACCTGAAGATTGCAGGGAACTCTTTAGGGAAGCCCAGGGACCAAAGCGTTCCTAGGATCCCGGTTGATAAACACTGCTCTAGTTACCTGAAGATTCCATGCAAGAGACAACCGGACTCTGCTGTGCTCTCTCGCACCGCCAGATAATGCATAAGAAGCAATGGGTCTTAAAAGAAGCGCTGGACATAAACCCAGCTCAATACCTGCTCTGACCTTCTAGTTGGAAGGTTTGGTGCAGGAGCCTTGATCAGCTTAATAAAAGATGGGACTGGTAGAGGTTACTAAAATAACACTCATGTAGAATAGTTTCATTGTAACTTTTTGTACAATATATATTTAGTGTGCATTAAAATGAAATTGCTCAGCAATGTTACAGCTACTCTGGATATGCATGTATGTATGTAGTATGTATGTAGTGCTGCTTCCCCCACCCTAGGGAGATGCTGTAGCTACAAGTGTGTCGTGGTGCTAAATACCTGTTGGCGTTCAGGAGAGCTGAGGTTCCACCGATGATGTTGGGGAACAGGACAGGCTTTTGGAGGTCAATGCATAGTTCTTTAAGGCTCCAGTAGTGCTGAGGCAGTCCTGCAGAAGAATGGTCATATACAGGCATACCCCGCTTTAAGTACATTCACTTTAAGTACACTCGCGAGTAAGTACATATCGCCCAATAGGCAAACGGCAGCTCACGCATGCGCCTGTCATCACATCCTGAACAGCAATACCGGCTCCCTACCTGTACCGAAGCTGTGCGCAAGCAGGGAGACTATAGAGCCTGTTACAAATGCATTATTTACATCAGTTATGCACGTATATAACATTTGCAGTACAGTACATGCATCGATAAGAGGGAAAAGGTAGTGCTTCACTTTAAGTACATTTTCGCTTTACATACATGCTCCGGTCCCATTGTGTACGTTAATGCGGGGTATGCCTGTACAGTACTCCCCCCTGATGGACTGCAGACTCAGGCCAAGAGTGTAGTAAAGTAGGAACATCTGTAGTCAGCATCCACTGCGTACAGCATATTAATACAGCGAATACAGCCTTCTCTCTAAGGTCCCAGACCTCTGGATGGTCCCTGTGTCAGATAGTATGATTGAGGCCTTGTCTTTCCTCCTTTGCTATTTCACAGTCCCCTTATGGGACTGATCATATAGTCCCACCCCGCAGGGGAGACCGCAACCCAGAGTACTCACTCCACAGCTACAGTACTCACTGACTAACTGACTCAATTTTAGGGTTGACCCTTCCCTAGTAGAGGGGGGGGAGGGTACAAGGTTTGAACTCAGGATTGGGCAGCACACAAACCCAGTTTCGCCTCCACCTCAAGGAAGCTGCTTGTGGGGAGGGGTGGGGGTAAACCCAAGCTTGGGCCTGATTCTGCCTGTATCTACCAGGACTTACGTGTCAGGGAGGGCAGACATGTAGCCAGAACCATATATATATATATATATATATATATATATATAAATATAATGGTGTTTTCCTAAAGTCACAATACATATGATGTATTTATATATGGGGCTTGGTAGAGGTGCATACTTAATAAAGCATGAGTCATAATGAATCTTAGTGCATTTTATAGTACATGCTGCAGTTGTGCTGTTTGCAGTGTGGACTTACAGGCAAAAAAAAAAAAAGCAATTTGACACATCTAATTAACATTACAAATGGTAGGTAGCATGTTGTGTTATTTCTCTGTTATATTAATATTTTTGCTGACTGTATATAGCACTGAAAACAAGCAGAATCCAGCCTTGCCCTGAATATCGAACAATTTTATTTCTTTTGTGCCGAACGCACTGGAAGAAAAACTTGATAACCCAAGGTGACAATGGAGGTCAACCCAGTCTTACCAGCTTCCAGACCATGTAGTTACCACTAAGCTACTGCGTCTCTAGTGCAGAATAGGGGTGCGTGAATACACATTTCTAATGGGTATATGTTTAGCTTGTTCACTATTTGTTCCATTCGTTAATGGTGGGGCCTACAACACATTGCACAGCACACAATTAGGGTTAATAGTACAGCTATTCGACCCCGTGTGATGAGGACAAGAACACTGGTTCTAGACAAAGAATCCCTAACAAAGCACCAGCAAATATACTTGTAAAAAACATTAACCTTCATCATTCACACCTCGTTCTACACCTGCTATCCCCGCCATGGCTTTATTTTCTGTTGGTACTTCTATCTTCCTTCTGTGGCTTAGTATGTAGGAGGTTAGCAGCTTCTTGTTTAGCCAGGTACTCCGGTTGCAAACATCTTTGCCTTCAGGCAAGGTCAGTTTAGAGATACACTTGGTGCTGTTCTGGCAAGGTGTATTTGCCTGTAGATACCTTTACTATACATCTTTATTCTACATCGGTGGTTCCCAATCTGTGCACCGCGGCGCCCTGACTTGTCTAGAGGGGCGCCGCGATTATCCCTCCCCACCATCCCTCCGATTATCCCTCCCCACCATCCCTCCGATTATCCCTCCCCACCATCCCTCCGATTATCCCTCCCCACCATCCCTCCGATTATCCCTCCCCACCATCCCTCCGATTATCCCTCCCCACCATCCCTCCGATTATCCCTCCCCACCATCCCTCCGATTATCCCTCCCCACCATCCCTCCGATTATCCCTCCCCACCATCCCTCCGATTATCCCTCCCCACCATCACTCCGATTATCCCTCCCCACCATCCCTCCGATTATCCCTCCCCACCATCCCTCCGATTATCCCTCCCCACCATCACTCCGATTATCCCTCCCCACCATCCCTCCGATTATTCTCCCCACCATCCCTCCGATTATCCTTCCCCACCATCCCTCCGATTATCCCTCCCCACCATCCCTCCGATTATCCCTCCCCACCATCCCTCCGATTATCCCTCCCCACCATCACTCCGATTATCCCTCCCCACCATCCCTCCGATTATCCCTCCCCACCATCACTCCGATTATCCCTCCCCACCATCACACCGATTATCCCTCCCCACCATCCGTCCGATTATCCCTCCCCACCATTCCTCCGATTATCCCTCCCCACCATCCCTCCGATTATTCTCCCCACCATCCCTTCGATTATCCTTCCCCACCATCCCTCCGATTATCCCTCCCCACCATCCCTCCGATTATCCCTCCCCACCATCACTCCGATTATCCCTCCCCACCATCCCTCCGATTATTCTCCCCACCATCCCTTCGATTATCCTTCCCCACCATCCCTCCGATTATCCCTCCCCACCATCCCTCCGATTATCCCTCCCCACCATCCCTCCGATTATCCCTCCCCACCATCCCTCCGATTATCCCTCCCCACCATCCCTCCGATTATCCCTCCCCACCATCCCTCCCATTATCCTCCCCACCATCACTCCTTAATGCCAGCCGGGCCACAGGGGATTGGCTGCAGGTCAGAGGAAGCCGGGGGCGGGGCTTCTGGTTTGTGCAGAGCACACGGTGAGTGTGTGTGTCTGCCTTCCCGCTCCTGGCTCCTCTGTCTGCTTGTGGCTGTGTGGTGTCCCGTCCCCTTCTGCCCCAGCTGATAGGAGAAGGTAGGGGGTGATAGGAGAGGGGGGGGGAGAGTTGTACATGTGCTTGTCCTGGCGGTGGGTGCAGGTGGAGGCAAGGAGCAACCTGCACGGATCTCCTGCCTTTCCTCCTCCCCCCCCCCCAGTCACTCACATCCGTCGCTGCCTCTGCTCTCCACTGCTCTCCAATGTGTGTGTGTATCTGTGACTGTGTGTGTGTATCTGTGACTGTGTATCTGTGACTGTGTATCTGTGACTGTGTATCTGTGACTGTGTATCTGTGACTGTGTATCTGTGACTGTGTATCTGTGACTGTGTATCTGTGACTGTGTGCAGGGAGCCGCCTGCACGGATCTCCTGCCTTTCCTCCCTGTCCCCCCCAGTCGCTCACATCCGTCGCTGCCTCTGCTCTCCACTGTGTGTGTATCAGTGACTGTGTGTGTATCAGTGAGTGTGTGTGTGTATTAGTGACTGTGTGTGTATCAGTGACTGTGTATCAGTGAGAGTCTGGGATTGTTGGGATTGTGTGTGAGTCTGGGAGAGTGTGTGTGTGGGAGAGTGTGTGTGTGTGGGGGAGAGTGTGGTGTGCCTGTGTGTGTCTGGGAGAGTGTGTGTGTGTGTCTGGGAGAGTGTGTGTGTCTGGGAGAGTGTGTGTGTGTCTGGGAGAGTGTGTGTGTCTGGGCGAGTGTGTGTGTGTGTCTGGGCGAGTGTGTGTGTGTGTCTGGGCGAGTGTGTGTGTGTGTGTGTCTGGGAGAGTGTGTGTGTGTGTCTGGGAGAGTGTGTGTGTGTGTCTGGGAGAGTGTGTGTGTGTGTGTGTGTGTGTCTGGGAGAGTGTGTGTGTCTGGGACAGTGTGTGTGTCTGGGACAGTGTGTGTGTCTGGGACAGTGTGTGTGACTGGGACAGTGTGTGTGACTGGGACAGTGTGTGTGACTGGGACAGTGTGTGTGACTGGGACAGTGTGTGTGACTGGGACAGTGTGTGTGACTGGGACAGTGTGTGTGACTGGGACAGTGTGTGTGACTGGGAGAGTGTGTGTGACTGGGAGAGTGTGTGTGACTGGGAGAGTGTGTGTGACTGGGAGAGTGTGTGTGACTGGGAGAGTGTGTGTGACTGGGAGAGTGTGTGTGACTGGGAGAGTGTGTGTGACTGGGAGAGTGTGTGTGTGACTGTGTGTCTGGGTGTGTGTGTCTGGGTGTGTGTGTGTGTGTCTGAGAGAGACACCAACTGCGCACTGCAACTGTTAGGTATGTATATACACCTTTGTTTTTACTTTGGGCGCCGCGGAAAAATCCTGATCGCCTTGGGGATCTTTGAACCGAAAAAGTTTGGGAATCACTGTTCTACATTATCAAACTAACTCCATTCTGTATTAACACAATAACCCACCCCATGCTGGCAGTTGCGGATTTCCCATTATCTCGGGCCTAGTGCAGCAAAATTTGAGTGCGGCAAAAATGTCTGCCCCGTATACTTTTGTCACGCTCTTGGGACTATCGGGCCTGATGAGAGGTAATTTAGCTGAGGCAATCTCTTCAAATGACGCCGCGGACGTCACGGTGTCTCGTTGCCATGGCAACACAACGGTGCAGCGTCGAGTGGCGTTACCGTGGCAATGTGACGCTGTGCGACGTCTTGGTGACGTAACGCCGCGGGTTCAGAAGGATGCAGCCGCAACAGCTGTGCCTGCTGGTTCATGACTGCACGGTCTCGTCACATTACTCAGTCTCCCTCTCTTTGGGGGCCTCACAGTCCAAAGCCTAAAACTCCTTGCCTGTGGGTTTCCGGTGGTGTCCACAATTTTGACCTAAAAACCCAAGTTTGGTGTGGGGGGTTCTTGGACTGCAGCCTCGAGGTCTGAATTGCGAAACAGCCCTGAGAAAATACGGAATGGCAGCCTTAATTAACGAGCCCGGCAAATATTATTTCACATCCATTTTTCTCCTAAATAGATAACTACTGAAGGATTTCATAATGAAGTATGTGATCAGCATGCACGAAGCAAACTTAAAATATAAAAATATACGTATCTTACTTTTAAGACCGAGTAAGCGTGACTTCTCATTGAATCATTGCAGTATCAGACCTGCAGTGCATGGGAGGCGGAGGTCTCTTTTTATTTTTGTGGTCACTCTAGAGTACAGTAGCCTTTGAAGTGGGAGATGTGTTTTTCCCCCCCCCTTCCACTGTCCTCTCCTTTGATCGCTTTATCAATTTGCCTTGCATACTGACAATTAGACCGTAAGCTCTCCGCGACAGGGATATACTCGCTGGTTTTTGATTCAGTCCAGTCGCTCTGCGATCCTGGGCAAATAACTATATCTCCCCCTGTGCCTCCGCTTATCCACATGTCATGGGGCAACTAAAATCATTGTTCCTTTCTCCCTCCCCCCCCCCCCCCTTTGGGGGCTGCCGTTCAGACCCTACAAATGTACCTCCAGAATTCCACCTCCGAGGTGGCTGCATGGACAGGTTTGGAAGCCTTTAACCCTTTCGCTGCCAGAGGGATGTGCGGCAAGCCCCACAGGTAGCGAAAAAGGTTAAATAACGTGCCTATGAATGGAAATATAAACAAATGCACGCATACCCCGGTTTAAGGATACTCACTTTAAGTACACCCGTGAGTAAGGACATATCGCCCAATAGGCAAACGGCAGCTCACGCATGCGCTTGTCAGCGCGTCCTGAACAGCAATACCGGCTCCCTACCTGTACCAGAGCTGTGCGCAAGCGGGGAGACTATAGAGCCTGTTACACATGCGTTATTTATATCAGTTATGCATGTATATAACGATTGCAGTACAGTACATGCATCGATAAGAGGGAAAAGGTAGTGCTTCACTTTAAGTACATTTTCGCTTTACATACATGCTCCGGTCCCATTGCGTACGTTAATGCGGGGTATGCCTGTGTTACATAGTTACATACATGCTCCGGTCCCATTGCGTACGTTAATGCGGGGTCTGCCTGTACATGTAAAGCAATTGCAGGCAACATTAGTCCGCGTATCCCCTGCAATGCTAGAGTCTACAAAGTCTCTTCCGACTGCACCCGTTCCATTGTTCTGACAGGGGACGGTCTTGAGTTTGTGGCAATGGGGGGGGGGGGGGGGGGGGGGGCGCGGGAGGGCCAAATTGGAGAGGAAACTCCTGTAACCCCATAGGCCGTCGCTGACCTGGGAAAGGGATGCAATGGATTTGGCTGTGATTGTTACCGCCAAGGCTGATTGCGTTTCGCGTGCCTGTCCCCCCCGCTTTGGGCTTTCAAAGGTCAAAGCCTTCAATAGTCTATCCCTGCCCCCCAAGTGCGAACGAGGCCGGCTAACAGGCTCGCTGACAGCCCGATGCAGTCGGTGTAGGAGCTAAGCGGCGCCCACGTCACTGCCAGGCGGGGGGTGGAGGGGAGGGAGAGAGCGAGGCTAGGGGTATAAAGCCGATTTTTATCCAGACCCCTGTCTGCGCCTTTAAGAAGCAGAAGAGCATCCACCTCTTTCATGTCTCAGACTTCAAAGGCGGCAGATTAGGGCTCCTTTTAAATGAATGGAACGTCAGCCGGAGCTGGTGACGGATACAAAATGTCCGTGTCCTGGCCTCAGGTCCCTCACCCCTCCCTCCCCCCTCCACGTCATTTGCAAACAGGCAGCAATCCTCAGGTGTTCATTCACTCCGTGCAATTTGGTGGGTTACATCTAGTGCAGGGGGAGCTCAACTCCAGTTTGGCTGAGCCTCTGTTTGAGCCACCTGTGCTGAAGCTGGGATATCCTAAAAACCTGACCTGTTGGGGATTGGGGGGGGGGGGGGGGTTGAGAACTGGAGTTGAGAACCCCTGGTCTATAGGAACAGTGTGTGATGAGAACTCCACATAGGGAGGAAACAGCTGCTCTAGTAAATGTTGCAGCCAAATGCTGCACTGCAGGTCTCTGGCAGGGATGGGGTTAAGTGACTGCCGTCTACAAACCTTTTAATTTTTTTTTTTTTTATGCTGCATTTTCGTCATTTATTATAAATAGTATAAAATAAATATACACGTGTAGTAGATATCTTTCCTTTAATGGAAAGGGTGCGCTCTGCTCTATGGGAGAACGTTATGCCCCAAATGCTATTTTCAGGTACAAGAAAACGAAGCCGCATCATTCGAGGTTCAGTGACTTCCCAGCTGAGCACAATGCAAACGATCTTATGACTGCTGTGAATGAAAACGCTGACCATGTACACAGCGCTGCACCTAGAAATGACTGGCACAGAGGCCTGAAGAGGCTGCCATTTTGGTGCCTGAGGTATAGAGCGGTGAAAGTGACTTGCTCAAGGTCACGAAGAGCGGGTTCATAGCGTTGACGCTCTTGAAAGGCAGTGACCGTACCACAAAGCGATGACTTTAGCCCTTTCTCTAAGGCCTCGGATATAATAGCGCCCGCTGCAGAGGCGATCCGTGGCCTAGGGGATCTGGAGGAGGAGACGCGACGAGGAGGCGTGCCCGTGACGTCATGTGAACGGTTTGCCCTCATTGGCTGAAAAATGCTGTCGCGTGCAAAATAGCTCCCTCTATGGCTGTCCTCATTGAGGTATGGCCTTTTGTTTGCGTCGCGCGGACTATGGACGCAGCCTAAGAAATTACGGGGTGCCTGGCAGTCTAAATCTTGACTTCAAAAAAAAAAAAATTGCCAGCCGTATCAATCGCCATACTAAAGCTAGAAATTCATAGGAATGGTTGCCAAAAATGCGTTTTGCGTTAAACGTAAAAAATGCACTCGTAACCAGTTTAGCAAATGGCACGGAGGACTTCAGGTAAAAATCATTTTAATGGCTGAAATGCCTTTCCACCAAATTCATGAGGTGCTAATTAGATCTATAACTAAGTGGGGTTGGGATGGTTAGTAATGCTATTGGGGACTTTTAAAATATTTTTGTCATGAAATTGCAACTCTTGAATAAGATATAATATTTTGTGTGTGTGTGTGTGTGTGTATATATATATTAATTATATAAATTAGCTATTAGCTATATAAATAAAGACATACATACACGCACACATATATGTCAATGTATGTATCTACACAAACACTATTTAATTAACCAATTAATCAAGGAACCAAAAACAATATACACCCACACAGACTGCTGGTATTGTGTGGGTGCTTCTATTTTCTGGCTGCAGCCTCCCCAGTGCCCGGCACCGTGGTGCTGCCTTGCTGCTTGGATGGATAGTCAGTGGGGAGGGCTGGAGTGCGGGTCAGAGTGGCGTTTAACCTTTCTCCAGACTCCGATTGGCATTCCGGTTTTGTTCTGATCTCAGTGGAGCTGGCAGAGCAGCAGAAGCAGTATTTTTGTTTCTCTCTCTCCCTCCTCTCTCGCTCTCTTCCACTACTGGTAAATCTTCTGGGACTGGATTAAATTGCATTAGGTGAGGGGGTTAGACAGACAGCAGAGTGTTCCTGGCCTCGTTAGTGGCTGCCTGGATCCGCCATTAATATTTATAGCCCGGTGTTAATATGAAATCTTAGTTTGGCTGCGTCTCGCGTGGCCTTTTTTCACCCAGCTGAATCTCCAGACGTGAGGAGAATGCCGCCCTCACCCCCCCTGCCAAAAGCATGGGGATCCTCGGGCCCCCCTCTGTATGTTATTGTATCACCCTCCACTAAAGCTATGGCACCTCTGTCACAGTGCTTCAAAACCCCAATGCGCGCCGCAAAATCACACAGGGATTCTGTGTTTAATGGATACGTTGGTAGAGAGAAGGCAGAAACTTGTGTGTTACAGTAACATTTGCCAAGGAATTGGATGTACTCTGTTCGTGGGGCAAACAAGAGCCATGGCAACAGCCAGACTCTCCTCCGACGTTCCACTGGTCGTGGTTGCAGGATAGAAATGTTGGCTTCTGTTTGCATACAACGCGATAGGACGGTGCAGGAGTCTGGAGGATGAACTCAATGGACCCAGACTTTTTTTTTTTTAGTCCGTGGAAGATACAAATTTAATATGTATGATGCGTTGCTAGATTGCAAATGAGGTCAGTGAACTAAAGCGGGGCTTGTGCAATCCCAAAGCTCGGAGGCCGCAAACAGGCCGGGGCTTTCTGAAGTTTCTAATTACTAAGCAATTAACCTAGCTATAATTATCCCTAGAACCGCTGGTTCAGTGGGCTCCACATTTTTTTTATTCCCCCCCCCCCCCCCATCTTTTTTATTTAAAGAGTAGTGGTACAGTGCAGTATTTCAGGAAAACAGTTACTCATCGATGCACATTTTTAGGAACATTTATACAATAAACTCTAAAACAGGGGTGCGCAAACTGGCGGGTGCGCCAGATTTTAGGGGGGGGGGGTTCAGCGAGAGGCCTCTGTAAATTCACTTACCCGTCCACGCGTCTCCATGGCGATGGCTGTTAAATGACGCCACAAGGTCATTTGCCGCTCGTCACCATGCAACACGGCATCAAATGACGCCGCGGGATATGTGACGTCACATGACCCCGCGGCATCATTTAACGCCGCATTCAAGGTAAAAGGGGGGTGCGACCCTGGGGCGGGGCAGAGCAGGTGGGGGGGGGCGCTGCCGAGGAGGTTTGCGCAGCCCGGCTTCAAAACACAAAATAAGAGACCCTAAAAAAATAAATAAACCAAAAACAAAGTGGTACTCCAGATTTGTAAAGAAAATAAATAAATATAAAATAAGTAGAAGTATCCGGCGCTCCAAAGTAGCATCACCATTCCCCCTGCTTCCGATACAGTGAGGAATGGGGAAATGGACAGTTCAGTTGAATGGAAATTGATGCATTAGTAGTTCCTCAACCAGTTCTCACTATATTGAATAAGGGACACTTAACGGCACTCAAGGTATTTGTCACCCTGAAACCCAGGCCTATGTGCAGACCGTAAAAGCAAATGTATTGCAGTGTTGCAATAAAGCAGTCATTCCTTAACGGTCCAGGGGTGCGCAAACCTTTGCCCTTGCGCCCCGTTGTCTGCACCTCCCCCCCCCCCCCCCTGCTCGCGCCCCCTCCTTATCTTGTCCCCGGCATCAAATGACGCTGCAGGTCACGTGACCCTGTGGCGTCATTTGACGTTGCATTGCCATGGCGACACTTCAGACAAGACGAGGTCAGGGAAGTTGCAGAGACCTCACACGATCCCCGGTATTTAATTTAACTGTGTTGGGGAAGAGCGGGGGCCTCTGCAACCACCACGCAAACCCCCCTGGGAAATCTTGCGCCCCCCAGTTTGCGCCCGCCCTGCCCTAACCTATGTTCATAGCCATTAATTGGCATGAGATTTAAATACTGTATTTGTCGCTTATTTCTAAACCGTGTGTGCCTGGGACCCCAAGCATAGGATAGGCAAGTCATGTTCTAGAGTAGCATATCTTAGTTGTGTTTCCTCATCACCTCTAGGGCGGCAGTCCCTTCTAGGGCAAAGTAATTATGGTACAGCAGTGGTTTCCAACCTTTTTTTGGTTAAGGACCCCCTATAATTATATTGTGAAATTCTGCGGAATCCCAACCCTCTCTAATAATGTGTCTGAGATCAGATGCATTGTAAGGAACCCCAACCCTCTCTAATAGTGTGTCTGAGATCAGATGCATTGTAAGGAACCCTGACCCTCTAATAGTGTGTCTGAGATCAGATGCATTGTAAGGAACCCCAACCCTCTCTAATAGCGCGTCTGAGATCAGATGCATTGTAAGGAACCCCAACCGTCTCTAATAGCGTGTTTGAGATCAGATGCATTGTAAATTCTTCTGTATTTGGTAAAATTTTCAAATGACCTGTAAATTGCAGGGAGCCCAAGCGTTCCTAGAAACTCAGGTTGAAAAACGCTGGGGTAGAGGAAGGTTTCATAGGCAACTGACATTGCTTAAAAAATAAAAATAAAACATGGACAGAAAAATAGGACAAATCTAATATTTCCGGCAAGGGGGAAAAAAGTCTAACTTTTTTTATTTATTTTTACCCCGGTAAACAAACGCTTTGAGCACACGCGCAGCCTGCAGTCGAGGGGACATGCAGGCAGTTGTTAAAGTGCCATCTAAGAATTAGTGATACTATGTGCACAGAAGAGCACAATCCTTTTAAGCTTGTTTGCTGCCAGATGGGTGAGCACAGAAGGGATTAAACACACTGACAGCACTTTTGTTTCGATACTATTTTGGAAGGTACATGCTAGATAACAGGTTGGAGCAACAGCTAGGGAGTGACCCATTTTTAAATCCAAAGTAAAAAGTAGTGGTGCTGTGCGGCAGACTGGTTCAGTTGGACTGCAGGTTGGATCGGCGTTTAATGATGAGACACACGGAGAGTAGATTTGGTGAGGTTGAGTGTGAACGGCTGCTAGTTCTTGTAATGGGAGCTTACTCCTGATTACGATTCCGCAGTGTTCTCCTGGAAGAAAGCCGATTCCCAGAGCCCTGCTTCTTCTTCCGTTCTCCCGCACCACTCTCTGTTATCCACTTTTCCTCCATCACCCCCCTCCCTCCCTCCCACAACCCTTTCGTTGTTGTTGTTTAAAATTTATTCCTGTTACAGTTATGAATTTCTATAAAATATTCACAAAGGCTCCCCCCGCTCGGCGAAGAAGAGGGAAATAAGACGGATACACACACACACAAAAAAAAAACACATTGACTTTAATTAATACAAAGCTGCCTGGAGACCTTAAGGTGGAGTAGCAGGTTCCCGAAGGCCTGCTTATGCTGATCCTCCATATCTTAGAGCAGAGGCGCTCATCTCCAGTTTCCAAGTGCGCGCCCCCCTCCTTCCCCCTCCACCCCCCTCCGCCAACAGGTCAGGTTTTCAGGATATCCCTGCTGCAGCACAGCACCTGTGCTGAAGCTGGGATATCCTGAAAACATAAGGTGACCGGACGTCCTGTTTTTTTTATGATGCGAGCAGAGCAGATGATTGGCCTGGTAGAGGAGGGTGGGGGCGGGGTAAGCAGCAGAAGAGCCTTTCAGTAAGGCCGAGCTCACGGTGGCGGCGTTGCTACGTGCGCGCATGTGTCCGCCCCCAATTCAAGGACTCTTACCTGATTGTCTAAGGTAGTTCCTCAAGTGCCCGCGGCGCTGCATGAGTCGACGCAGGAACATTTTGCCGCCACATCAGAAATTGAAATTGTGGGCTTCAGTCGTGTGACGTCAGCGTCACATGAGCTGGTTCAGCCAATAAGGGCGAACAGCCTCTTGACGCATTTGCCTTGCCCCCCCCCCCCCTTCCCCCACCACGCTCCCGAGCGCCGTAACCCATCTCCTGCAGCTAGCGCACATCGCTGGGGCTGAAGGAGTGTGCGCGGGGGCGTGCACGGAAGCCCGCGCCACCACCGTGTGCACGGCCTAAGACCAGGAAGCAGTGAGTACTTCTGCTGTCTGCTACCAGGGCCAAATACCTGGGGAGAGATGCACAAACACAAACAAACACACACAGATCTGGAGAGACAGATACACAAACACATATACACACAGACCTGGAGAGCGAGAGATGCACAAACACACACACAGACCTGGGGAGAGTGATACACAAACACACATACGGTGGGAGAGAGATACACAAACACACACATGGAGAGAAAGATACACAAACGCATACAAACCTGGGGAGAGAAATACACAAATACATAAACACACACACTTGGGGGAGAGATACACAAAGACACACACAGACCTGGGGAGAGAAAGATACACAGACCTGGAGAGACACACAGACCTGGAGAGACACACATACACAGACCTGGAGAGACACACACACACAGACCTGGAGAGACACACATACACAGACCTGGAGAGACACACATACAGACCAGGAGGGAGAAAGAGAGAGAGAGAGACACACACAGACCTGGGGGGAGAGAGAGAGACACACACAGACCTGGGGGGAGAGATATATTGGTACTGTACTGCAAACATGTTCTAAGTTTTACTGCATAGTAATGGGAAGAGCTACAGGAACGTTTTGGGGGCACGGCCCCTTCCTGAGACAAAAGCTACCAGTGTGGGGGAGACACACAGACTGGGAGAGGGAGGGAGTCTGTGTATCTGTGTGTGAGAGATAGTGGAGGAGGTGAGGAGAGAGGGAAAAGATGTGGAAGGGGGAGAGAGAAATAATAATAAAAAAAACAGTATAAATGGTGACACTATTGGACAAATACCATTATAATATTTATTTTTAAGCGATGTAATTTGTTTTCAAAATACATTTTTATCGTGTTCCGGTTTTTACTTTTGGAAATCTGGTCACCCTATGAAAACCTGACCTGTTGGGGGGACGGGACTGAAGTTGAGCACCCCTGTCTTAGACACTAATCCCTATAGTGTAACCCTCTCTGATCTCTCCTGTGTGGCTGCTAAGTGCCAGGCACAGTATGTGCTCATTGCTTTAACCAAGGCACCGAACACTAGTGATAATACACAGGGTGGTTAGTAATGATCTTTTGTTCTATAGCGAATAATTGTGGGTAGTTTCCGTTGCAGCAAAAAAAAAACGGTGATTATAGAAGTGTGTAATTAATAATGCGTTCATACATGGAGAACTCCACAGTGGAGCTAGCACATTGTAGACTTCATGTACTAGTAGCAGTAATTTCTTTGAAGTGGAAGACCCAAACACAGTGCTGTGTGACCTTGGGAAAGGCACCAGGGCCCACATTCACTTAGAAGTGCTACTCTGTAACCCTTTCTGTGCCGGAAGATGCCTTTCAGCCCCATTTAAGTGAATGCTGGATATAGGCCTGATTTACTATATGGTGCAACTCTATGTAACCCTCCCTGCCCGGCTTCCTAGGGAGATTACATCGGTGAGATATGTATATGGCTACTCCGCATGGTTTACCTGGACTCAGGGTGCTGGAATTCAGGCGGCTGGGCGATGAGACAGCAAGGTTGTAGAATAATGGGCGCCTGGTACTTTTATAGTACAACTGTCCTTAATTTGTGTCCCCCCAAGCACAGGGGCCGCTCATATATATCTTGGCACGTTGTGCATGTTCTCATTCAAAGACATACACAAATACTTTTCTCTTAACACTTAATTGGAGGTACTCTGACTTAGTTACTTAGGTAGTTGTGGTACCCGGACCCCCTTGTCTCTCCGGAGTGATCCGACTATTCGGGGACCCTATGGAAAATCCTGATGGGTCTCGTATAGCTTGACCTTGCTGTCTGTTTTGGGGAACAACCACTTCCACACAGACTGATGAGGAATGTTTGCGCTGATCCATGATTATAGCTGATCAGTATGCACCCGAAATCCCTCTTTCCTGAGGCCCTATATAGGGTGCTGTATTCTTTTTATTAAACTGTACAGTACTCCATTCCGTCTTTAGGGGCTCCTTACTCAAAGGGTACTGTCCCCAACTACATCATAATGAACAGGAGGGGACTAGTCTCTGCTATTACTTTACTAACATTGCTTATCTACACTTCCCGAGCTTCGCTCCTCTGGACCTCCAGGAACCTAACCTTTCAGAACAGTCCCTCCTTAAATACCCCTGTGTGACCTATGGATTCCCACCCCATAGCAACCTAGGGTGGGGTTCAACATACACTAGTATTGCTAGTAGACATTTAGGAGGGGGGGGGGTTTACATCTATTAAACACTTTCCAGGCACTTGAATGGAGCATAAATGGCCATATTTACTATGGTGGAAGGTATTTATGGAAGATGTCTAATGGAGTAGCAATGGTTTGTAAATATAGTCCTTAATCTCCAGTTTCTCTGGGACTCAAAAATGTTCAGTAGATTGTAAACTCTGCTGAGCAGGGATTCTGTCGAGTGCTACATGCTGTGGGCTATTCTAGTAGATTACAATGAATTAAAAGTGCTTATTTAATTTGTAACACCTGTGGCACAGGGAGGTAAAGTGATTTACCTGCGGGCACACGGTGCTGGTGCGGCAAAGACACCAAAGTCTGTGAGATCGTGGGGTTCTCTATCACGAAATGGTATTTTATCGAAAAAGTACTGATTTTTATTTGAAAGATTACACTGAAATCTGTAGGCAGCGGGAAGGCGAGGGCTGGGGACAGAGCTAGCCGGAAGGGTACAGAGCTAGCCGGAGCCCTTCAGTACTTTGCCTGCCCCTGCTCTTAAGGCACACTGTAGCAGGGGGAGTGTGTGTGTGCGTCTGCGTGAGAGAGTGTGAAACACAGGCCGCACCCCCCCCTCCGCATAACAAAACGCTATATGGCTCCTAAGTATTTTATATTATTCTCCACGTGTGTGTGTGTGTGTGTGTGTACATGTACATGTGTATGTGTGCCCTTTTTGATCCACTGCTGGATGAAGGCCTCTCCAATGATCTTCCAGGTACTGCGAAGCTCTCTTCATGTTGCGCCAACACATTTTCTGATTTCCATCTTACGTTTGGTCGTCGTCTTGGTCTTTTAATCTCTCCTGGAATCCTGTCGAGTTCCATCTTTGTCTAACGATGATCATTTCTTCTTTCATTAATGCGATATGTCCGCCATTTTAATTTCTTCAACCGTGCGATGTCGCAGGCTTTTTGTTTTGGTTTCGAACACATTCATTATTTTTCCTGTCTCCGGGTAATTCCCAGCAAACATCTCTCCATACTTCTTTGAAGCTTCTGAATTATCCTCGCATTTAGGGTCTTTCATCCATATGTGAGCACGGACAGAATACACTGGTTGAAAACTTTTCTTCTTGAGGCAGAGAGGAAGGTTCCCTTGAAATATGGTCTTGTTTCTTCCAAGTGTACTCAATTCCATGTTCATTCTACTATTGATTTAATTCAAAAGGTTCCTATCCATTGTTATGAGGCTTCTGTGCTCTCAGCGCCCATACTGAAGCCCTGATGACCATCTTGTTTCCTGGCATCCTTGACTCACTTCCTCCCACACTGTAGCTACAGTGGCCATCTTGGTTACTGGCATCCTGTCTATAAAAAGGCAGGACTTCTAAGAAGCTGCCAGAGCATGGTTTCATTATTGTTCATTTGCACCCAGTCTTTGACCCCGACCTTGCACCTCTGCCACCTGCATTGACCACAGCCTGTGACCCTGACCTTGCATCTCTGTGCCTGCATTGACCACAGCCTGTGACCCCGACCATGCACCTCTGCCGCCTGCCTCGACTACTGCCTGTGACCCTGACCTTGAACAGTTACCGCCTGCCTTGATTCCAACCTGTGACCCCGACTACTCTATACTCAATTCAGGACTCTGTCTCATGGTTCTGGTCGCTCATTTAATATGCGGTCGCTTCCTGTCTTGAGATGAGCATCGTTACATTATTCGCTGGCCAGACATGAAACCCACTGCGGTAGAGTAGGCTGTTTCCGTCCAAGGAAATCTTCTTGGAAACCATGAGAAACACCTTTCAGACCAAGACTAACAACTGGCTCTAATCTCCTCATCTCTGAACACTATTGCTGCGAGACTGGATACCCTCCAGATTGCACCAATCCCTTCAACCCCTGTACTCGCGGCTCTTCAAGCACTTCGGGAATCTCGTATACCTAGCCCTCTACATTGTGGAGGAGATCCTGCTGCATGCAGAGGATTCTTATATCAGTGCTCCACTCAGTTTGAGCACTAGCCATCCAAGTTTGCTTCTCATCGGGCAAGGGTAGCGTGCATCCTCTCCTAGCATGGGCATTTCCATTATGGCAGAGTGATGTTCCCCTGGTAAATGACTCTACTGCCTTCATCCAGGATACTCTGAGGGTCGTTAATTCCACAGGACGGGTATCCTCTGCCTCCACATCGCTTCTCCGGATCCGTAAGGGTGCATGTACCGTGGGGCAATATACTATTGAATTCCGAACCCAAGCTGTCGAGATGGGATGGAATAACCTGGCTCTATGGGCCGTCTTCTGGCAGGGCCTATCCGTGCGTCTGAAGAATGAGCTGACTTGCAGAGATGTTCCAACTGATTTTGGAGGATCTCATCGCTCTGTGTATACGCATGGACCTGCGTAGTCGAGAACGGCAAACGGAGCAAGAATGATCTTGCAGAATTGCCACAGCTCTTCCCGCACCTCACTTCCAGTTCCCCTCAAGGGCACCTCCAGCTGAAGAGGAGCCCATGCAGTTAGCTGGTACGAGGTTGTCCAAAGAGGAGAAGCACAGGAGACATATCAACGGTCTCTGTCTGTTATGCGGGGGTAGGAGACACTTTACCCAGAAGTGCCCTGCTAAGTCGGGAAACGCCTAGAGTGTGGAGGAATCCTCTCTAGACATTTCAGTTATTCATCCTCCAAGATCCTGTCAACTTATCATGGGGGACTTGATCCACACATACACAGGCCTTTGTGGACTCTGGTGCTGCTGGAAACTTTATTGACGAATCCTTTGCAGCATCTCACGCTATTCCCTTAGGTTCCCAAAAAATTCATTTGGCAACAAGTCACGTTGATAAAAAAGAGGCAAAAAAGTCCTGGTGCAATGTGTACCAGTCCTTGCTTGAAAAGAAAAGATTCTTGATCACAATGTTAGACCTTTTCTTGCAGTCGCTGGTCTTACACCGGCTCCTCTCAACTGCATAGTTCTGTGAATGAAATACAAACAAACCATTGTGCAGTAACGTCTAAATCAATTGGACTCACTCCCTCAGCTACTAACTACTTACAGCAAAGCAGCAGAGAAAAGGCATTGATTGGTATCTTTGTCTTAGGAACTGGATCACGCGTAGGGTGGAGCTTATTGTTGCGTGAATCCGCCAGGGTGGAAAGGAGCCGATAGCGCAGCGGTGTAGTAATTGGGGGAGGATCTTAGTTGGAGTCGCGGCCGCGAGGAGTAGGGAGGAGTGGAACCGACCCCAGCTGCTGGCATATACAGCTCAGAGTACACTGGTAGCGGACAGCACGTTGTAATTTTTACTTCAACAACACTTCAAATGTGAGTGTAAAATCTTGAGTTGTGTTGTTTTTAATAAATTGTTCAATTTTGGTATATGCACTATGTCCGTTCTTTGTATCCTTTGGGTATTGTGACTTGGAGTGCCTATGGAAGTTAGGAACCTGGAGAACTTGTGGTGACCAGTGATCCAGTTCCTGAGACAAAGATACCAATCGATGCCTTTTCTCTGCTACTTTGCTGCAAGTAGTTGGTAGCTGAGAGAGTGAGCCCAATTGATTGGGAAGTTACTGTGCAATGTTTGTATTTCATTCACAGAACTATGCAGTTGTGAGGAGCCGGTGCAAGACCAGCGTCTGCAAGAAAAGGACTAACATTGTGATCAAGAATCTTTTCTTTTCCAAGCAAGGACTGGTACACATTGCGCCAGGAATTTTTTGCCTCCTTTTTTATCATTATGTTATAACAAGTCATTGGATAGATATTTTTTATTGTCCTATAGCTGCCATCCCATAATTTACTAACGTGTCTGATTTGGGATATTTCATCACTTTAATCATTTTAATTGTATCACATTTATTAGGTATTGTGCACAGGTATATTTTATGTAGCACATTTATTGTATACTAGCTGATATACCCGGCGTTGCCCGGAGGCCGTGAGGGGGGCGTGAAAGGCAGGGGGGGGGCGTGAAAGGCAGGGGGGGCGTGAAAGGCAGGGGGGGCGTGAAAGGCAGGGGGGGCGTGAAAGGCAGGGGGGGCGTGAAAGGCAGGGGGGGGGCGTGAAAGGCAGAGGGGGGGGGGCGTGAAAGGCGGGGGGGGGCGTGAAAGGCGGGGGGGGCGTGAAAGGCGGGGGGGGGGGTGAAGGCGGGGGGGGGGGGGGGTGAAAGGGGGGGGGGGCGTGAAAGGCGGGGGGGGGGGCGTGAAAGGCGGGGGGGGCGTGAAAGGCGGGGGGGGGGGGGGGCGTGAAAGGCGGGGGGGGGCGTGAAAGGCGGGGGGGGGCGTGAAAGGCGGGGGGGGCGTGAAAGGCGGGGGGGGCATGAAAGGCAGGGGGGCAAGACACACACACACAGTGTGACACACACACACAGTGTCACACACACACACACACACACACACACACACACACACACACAGTGTCACACACACACACAGTGTCACACACACACACACACACACTGTCACACAGACACACAGTGAGACACACACACACACGTCACCTAGAGCGACACACACGCGACACCTAGCTGTAGTTCAGGCCGCCGCCATCTTGTCACTCGGCGCCGCGAGGGAACTACTTCCGGCCGCCGCCATCTTCTCAGTCGGCGCCGCCGCCATCTTAGGCGCATCGCGAGGGAGGAAGGGGGTCCGCTGCCTGTTCCCCCGCCGGGGATGGAGATGAGGCGCC
>NC_134485.1:107747980-107765480 GCF_040206685.1 Ascaphus truei | reverse complement strand
CGAGCATTTGCCCGTTCTCGGCCGCAGCAGTTACCTGGCGCGCGCCGGAGGGTGCCGGGCGCGCGCCGGAGGGTGCCGGGCGCGCGCCGGAGGGTGCCGGGCGCGCCGAAGCAGCGGAGGAGAGGCCCGCCGATCGCGGCTTCCCCCTCTCCTCTCCGGGTCCCCCGGAACCCCCTGCCGCCGTCCCCCACATCGCAGGACACCAGGGCTCCCTCGGGGAGCCCTGGACGCGCGTGCAGGGGGCGCAGGCACCCGATGACGCGTGACCGCGCATCGGTGACGCGCGGCACGCCGAGGGGATGCCACTTGCAAGCCAGGAAATCTCCCGGCTTGCGGAAATGGCCACACTTCAATAAAGTGTGTCGCCAGTGTATGTATGTGTAGTGTTGGCTATGTGTGTGTGTGTACACATATGTAAATAAATGATCAATTCTTACACTGATTCCTGATTAACAAGTCGTATATATGTGGGGTTGGGGGGGGGTGATATATATATATATATATATATATATATATATATAATTTCCCTTCGGCACACCGACTTAATCAGGACGTTAATCAGGAATCAGTTTAAGAATTGATCATTTATTTTAGCAGACTGTGACAACAAGGTTACGCAACGTTTCAGGGGCGATCCCCTTCATCAGGTGCAAAGGGGTCCGTGCCGTTGTCTCCATACCGGCACCAGCAACAAAGAAAATCAAATTGGCGAGTGCTATACCAACTATTGACATATATATGTATACAAAAAACTAGGTCACAATGGGATTTCTTAATCAATGATGAAAACATATCCCGAGATGTTGATGATGGATTAATAAATCCCGTTATTACTTGCTACTTACCTAGTTTTCTACTTGCTACTTACCTTTTCCGTGCACCACCTGCCTATCTGCTGAGATTTTTCACACAGTGTGTGTGCGGCCATTTTCTGTCGTGTCTGTGTATGTATATACATATGTGTATGTGTACACACACATACACACATACACATGCACACGTGTTTGTGTGTGTGTGTGCTCACATATATACACCCACACACAATAAAGAGGAGATCCAACACACTCCGGACTTTCATAAACGTGATTTGATTAAGGCGATCAACGGTTCGGTTCCCGTTGGAAACTTCCATTTTATAGCCCCACAGCATATATTATAAAAGAAAATGTCTACCTTTTGTGAGATTTGGTGCTCTGGGCTGAAAAATAGAAGTGCTGAGTTTTTGATCACTTCTATAGAAGTCCAAGACGCTGATAATAAAAATCAGGGACACTGACTCCAGATCAGTGGCATTCACCGAAATGGAGTGTGATGCTATATCTGGTATTTTAGTTTATTCCCCCCAACCACCACTACCTTTTCTAACCACATTTTCCATTCCAATTTTTGCTAGGGAAAAGTGGATATATTTAAAAAATGTTTTCGTAGCGTAAGTATTGTACAAACTGTTCCGAAATCCGGTCCCAAATGTGTGACCAAGTTGACATTTGTGGTTTTTTTCTGTTTTTTTTGTAATGCGTCACGAGACGTTCAGCTCTTTCCGTGCCGGACTCTCGGCTGCAACAGACTTCCAGAACCGTGAGCAACGATGGTGCTGCCGATGAAGCAGATGGATGTGGCACTTCTGTCACGATCGCGTTTTACCGCTCAGGTCGGACCACCGCTCACGAAAATAGCATGATATTCCCGGGGTTCCGGAACTCCCGCCCCTTGAGACGTGCAGTGAACGTCGCAGGGGCAGACTAGTTCAGGCACGCTGACCTCTAAGGCCGCGATTATAGTGGCCATGCGCGCCACGAACAAAAGGCCGTACCTCTGAGGCAGGCCATAGAGCGCGCGACTCTCGGCTAGACCAATAAATTTGACGCGCAACAGCTGGGTCATGCAGCCATTGAGGGCGAACCTCTCATATGACGTCGCGGCCACGCCTCCCTGTTGCCTAGTACCTCAGTGCATGTTTCTCGAGAGCGGCAGGCGCGCATGACGTCGCGCGCACGCTGCCACTATATTTGCGGTTTACGCTGGGACATGCAAACACATCCATTTACCATAAAGCCGAAAGTGCCACTACTTTTCTTTATTTTTTTTAAATTTGCGCGTCCGTATTATAATTGCTTTTTGGTTTTTATATGCCCCTCCCCCAAAATTGGAATTTTGAAGTGCCCCCTCGCGTTTGGTTTTCGGAGCATTAACACCAATCCGTACTAATTTCTCTAAAAAGATGTTCCCGGAGATCTTTAACTCTTTCATTGTGGGGGGGGAGGGGGAGGCGTCCCAACACGTGGTGGAAAGAGTTAATTGCGATGGGATCTTCTTTTCCAGTTGACGGGTGTTGTGTTAAAAGCAGGAGAACGAGGTGGGAAGACATCAGGAAGGTCTGCGAAGGTGTCACTCTGCGTTCACATGCCAGGAACACACTTATTTAATATGTGAGAGATTGTTTTTGTGAGATCAGCATGGGACCAAACCATTGTTTTAAAGCGACAGTACACATTTTTGTTTTTTGCCTGGATATCTTTCCCCCCCTTTTTTTTTACATTTACACGCTCTACTCCAGTAGTTTACTGTTTTGGAGAAATATTGATGCGATGACATTTTTTATTTTTAATAAATGCAAATATTTTCATTTCTTTGTTGTTGCTGCTGGACTTCTGCATATGGCCACATTTGGGATTCTCTCAAATCTGTTCCTTCCACTCGTCCTCTCGTTTCCATCTCCTGTCCACAGCCTCGGTGACAAGCAGGACATGGCAGGCTGCACCAACCTGTGATTTCATTACCAGCTATTGCTTACAAGTTCAGGATAGGTGGGAATCCTGTGCAATGTGTGACCATATCGTGTAACAAACTGTGGGCCTGTTTGTTAATACCGTTTACAAACGTGGGCGCCAGGCTGCACCTGTTCACTCGCCTGGACTCCAACATGAATGATTGCTGTGTAAGGCTGAGATTATACAGCGCGCGATGGCACTCGTGCACCAACCTCGTTGCCTAATGCCTGTGAGGCCGCTCCGTGTGCGCACGCAACGGAGCACGATAGCGCGACCACGATTTGAAGAGACATTGTCTTTTCAAGCGCGGCTGTGTCACGTGAGCCGTTCAGCCAATGAAGGCAAACCAGCTTCGTGACGCGTCCACCACGCCCCCGCCACGTCTCCAGATCGCCTCCCCAATCTCCTGCAGCCATATTCACAGGTCGCTGGGGCTGCAGGAGTGCGTGAGGCTATGCACGCGGGCGCTCGTGCGCTGCGCCCTGCTCGGCCGGGCGATTCATGGCCAGCTAGGTGCGTGCTCGTCTGGGGGACGCAGCCATGATGTCACGGAGCTGGTTCGCCCTCATTGGGCGAACCGCTCACGTGACGCGCTTGCGAGCGACAAAATCAAATTTGCTTGCTCTGCAAGCATCTAAGTGCCGAGCAGGCGCTCGCTCATGCTGGCCACACATTGCCTCAATGTGTTTCATAGCGGCCAGCGTGAGCGCGCCCGCCCCGCTCAGCGCCACCCTGGCCGAGGCCTTAGGATGTGATGCTGACATAAACTGCAGATAGCGACATAATTCAGGTTAACTGTGTGATAATAACCCAGTGCTGGTTTCATACTCGTGTACCAACTGGGGTGAGAATAGAGTAAGTGCTGAAGAAAACCTGAGCTGGATCTCCATCAACCATGGAACTGGAGTCACTTTGCAAGTATGTAGGGTGAAGTCAGACACTGCACAGTTGTTGCCGAAGTAATAGTCCTGCTGCAAAACACAGATTATTTTTTTCCCCAACCCTTCTCCTTCCTATTTTTTTCTTCTTCTTCTTGTTTAAAGCAGTTTGCAATAAAACTGAAAAACTCATTATTTTAATTGCGTGCGGTCGCCCCGTGCTAATGAAGTTTGCAACTTGCTAATGTGGGTTTCTGACTCCCTCCCCTGTTAATTAAACTTGCTGCGCTCTGCGAGAGCATTAGGTCCCAACCAGCAGCGCGACTGCCCGGAGCCTGGGAGCGGAGAGAGCCGGTGAGCAGCACGACGGTTTAACCTCTTCCCTGACGGACAGGGCCTTCAACACATGGCGATATGTTGGAAACCCCTCTGGCACAGAAGGGGTTATTTCTGCCTGTGCTAGAGAGACCTGCGGTGGTCTTTTATCGGTAATAGAAGTGGCTTAATGAAAGTGGTTGGACCGTGCATTGTTCCGATAAAGGTCTACGTTTCCGAACCATGGGACTGCGTTTTGGAAACCTCTACGCCGTATTTATGCACGCACCCGGTTTCTAAAACGTCATCCACTAATATGATATTCTGGGGTGCAAATAGTTTACCAGAATTTGGGCAAAACTCTTGGTAATAGGTATTTGTGTTTTTTGTATGTGTGTGAATGTACTGCTCCATTGTGACTTGGTTTAACGCAGTGGTTTCCAACCTTTTCTTTGGTTAGAGAACAAGTGAAATTCTGGGGAACCCCCAGCCCTCTCTAATAGCGCGTCTGTGATCAGATGCATTGTATGGAACCCCGACCCTCTCTAATACCATGTCTGAGATCAGATGCATTGTAAGGAACCCCAACCCTCTCTAATAGCGCGTCTGAGATCAGATGCATTGTAAGGAACCCCAACCCTCTCTAATAGCGCGTCTGAGATCAGATGCATTGTAAGGAACCCCAACCCTCTCTAATAGCGCGTCTGAGATCAGATGCATTGTAAGGAACCCCAACCCTCTCTAATAGCGCGTCTGAGATCTGATGTATTGTAAATTCTTCTGTATTTGATTAATTTTGTAAATGACCAGAAAATTGCAGGGAACCCTTTAGGGGTGCCCAGGTAACCCAAGTGTTCTGAGGAACCCTGGTTGAAAAACACTGGCATAGGGTGTCATGTAGAATCTGTGCAAACACCAAGGCTCCAAATGTTAGAAACACGGTGTTCAGATTTTCCAAGGGGTTAAAATTCCTGATCAGGGAAAGGAAACGCTTAATTTCCCATAGACTTGAACAAAGTAGACTGGACTTATATAAGAGAGATTTAAGTAAAACAAATATAAAACCAAGAAGTCCCTCTCTGAGGAGATGTAGGACTTGGTCACGAAACAGGTTATTTGTTTATTTTATAGATACAATGGTATCCTGTGTATTGGGGGGAAAAGTAGATCACACTAAGGAGTTACAGACGCTTGGGAAAGTGCTAAGCATGCCAAGGATCCTTATTGGACGTCAGTAGTCGATGTAACTTGTGGTATTAACCTCTTGTCTGCCAGCAGGGTTGCACATTACTAGTTTAATATCGGGTATCCAAGAGGTTGTTGTCTCATTCTTTGGACTCCCACACAATGAGGTTCCCTCACACGACACACAAGTTACGTGAGCCGAGGCCTCAGGGGCAAAAACGACATAGCTATTAAAAGGTATGGGAAAAAAAAACCCAAACCTGAATACAATTATTAAAGCCTGTATTAGTTTCGATCAGAACACAGTCGCTTAATATTGGACATTAATCACTGTTGGCTGAGAGGAGCTGGCCCTGAGTGAGCCCCAGCTCTGCACCTCGCTGTTGTCACAGAGAGGCTTCCTAATGCTTCATTTAAAAGCTCTCTTCTCTAATTCATCAAAGGCCTGTAGATTCGCTCTGGAGACAGCAGGCAAATTACTTCTGCTTCAGTTCCGCTAACCTTGGCCACTCCGAGAGGACCGTGGCTGGTATGAACCTGCAGTAACTGTGAAGGTTATATCTGTAAAAAGGTGTGTGTGTGTGTATATGTATGTATGTGTGTGTATATGTATGTATATATGTATATGTATATGTATGTGTGTGTGTGTGTGTGTGTGTATATTAATATATATATATATATATGTGTGTGTGTGTATATATATATATACACACACAGCTGAACCCCGTTATAACGCGATCCTCGGGGGCCTCCTGATTCGACCGCGTTATAACCTAGGTCGCGCTAATTTTTTTTTTTTAAATGGCCGACGTGCGCCCGATTGGAGGGAAGAGGCAGGAGTGAGGCGCCGGCAGCCCCACCACGATCCCCCAGCAGCCCTACCACGATCCCCCAGCAGCCCCACCACGATCCCCCAGCAGCCCCACCACGATCCCCCAGCAGCCCCACCACGATCCCCCAGCAGCCCCACCACGATCCCCCAGCAGCCCCACCAAGATCCCCAGGCATATTCGGTAGAGGGAGGAGACAGGAGTGAGGCGCCGGCAGCCCCACCACGATCCCCAGCACTACCAGAGGTAGGGGGGGGGGGGGTGGCAGAGTTAATTTTGGAGGTGAAGATTTGAGGAAGATTGGGACTCTGCACAACAACTTTACAACTGTGAGAACTTAACATTTGAAAAGCTGTGATTCTTTGTACTCTTTCTATCCTCCAGTACCTGGGAATCTCTTCTCCTGCATCTCACTATGCCCTCCCTATTGATTTTTCGGTTTACTGTTTCCTCACTCCTTTGTGAATGTCTCTGTTCTCTCCAACTTTCCCACTCCCCACTGCACCATTATTTATACACCTTTCTTCCATCAATTTCTTTACCCCTCAATAAAAAGCACCCTGCAAATCCTCTGTTCACACCCTCTATCTACTCCTTCCTGCTGCTGGGGATCTCCCCTAAGCCTCAACCCAGACATACACACCTGATTTCACCCAGGCCTCCCTGCCATCTCTTCCCCTGTAAAGTGTGTTAACCCTTAAGTTATTTGACCAACCTTAAGACTTGCCCCACAAATCAAGCATCCCAATAGTCTGCACTCATGGTTACTGTCCCACACTCAGTCACTCCTACCACCAATTGTGACCAAGCACTGCTATCTACAGCATTTATTCCCTCACCTGCTGTCTTTGTAAGTTCCCCATCAAACCTCTTAGATTGTAAGTTCTTCGGGGCAGGGATTTCCTTTCCTATTGTCTGATTTTGCTGCACTTATTGTATTATTATAATTCCCTGTACTGTATTCTTTGTGAAGCGCTGAGTACACTTTTGGCACTATATAAATAAAGAAATACTAACTACTATATATATATATATATATATATATATATATATATATATATATATATATATATATATATATATATATATTTTACAGTGGTTGACAAATCACCAAAAAATCTACTCGGCACACAAAAAAATCTACTCGCCACCTAGTACCAAACGTGTGCTGCTTGGGTGCCAATATTTACTCGCCCAGGTGTTAAATCCACTCGCCCGGGGCGAGCAAATGTATAGGTTTGTCGAACACTGTATATGTATATATATATGCAAATATAACTGTATGCTCATCTGCATGTCTTAGGCAGGTCTGCAACCCCGCCTTTCCCCATTATCACCCAGCATACAGCACTTCCACTGCAGCAAGGGATTCTGGGAAATGACATGCAAATGAGCACACAGTGTCACTTTTTGCCTCAATAACCATTTTTAACATGGTTCCCTATAGGCTTAAGCTTGCTGCATGGTCACAGCTTTGAGCACAGCCAGGGTTAAGGTGCATACCCAGAAAACCACCCACAGACAGCTGTTTCGACCTTGATGGGTCTCATCAGTGTGGGGTTGATTTTACTGGAAATGCAAGAGAGGCTATGGGATAGGCTAAACCATAATACTGAGTTAAGTTATGGTGAGTAAAAAAAGTGACAAAAACCCTCCACAGGAAAGCAAATATGCAAATATAACTGTATGCTCATCTGCATGTCTTAGGCAGGTCTGCAACCCCGCCTTTCCCCATTATCACCCAGCATACAGCACTTCCACTGCAGCAAGGGATTCTGGGAAATGACAATATATATATATAGTTCTTCAGTATTAAGTGATACCTTTTTTATTTGGACTAACAATTTATGTCATAGGACAAGCTTTCGAGAGTTCTCCTCTCTTCCTCAGGTCGGCAATACTGATTAACAAAGGAATATGGCTAAAACAGTGTTTGGGAGAGCAGGGGGGGAAAAACAAACCGAGATGTACTGTATTTAAGGTAGGGTGAGAAAGTGTTTGAAGACATGGAATGGTGACAAGGAACAGCATGGAGGGGGAAGGGGATGCTGTGGGGGGACGGACGGGGGAAGAAGGTGTGGATAAGAGAGGCAAGCAGGATAATTGCAAACAATTGTGATGGTGTGTCCTTTTCTTTTGGTGTCAGAGTCTTATCATTCTGAGTTCAAATGTTTTCCGTTCTTGATTGCGTTTAAACATTCCATTGAGGATTTTGATTTTTAAATAATTTATGGAATGATCTGGTAGTGAGAAATGATGTCCCTCTGGTGAGCAGTATCTTTTTCGTGGTGTTGTAAAGAGTGTCTGTGCATATTCATTCTGCCTTGAAGTTTTTGCTGGTTTCGCCAATGTAGCATCCTTGGTCACATTTGTTGCATTGAATCATATATACAACATTCCTTTAACATTGAGTGTTCCATGGTTGTGACTGGCTGTGGGATATTGGCATATATGTTTGCAGAGTTTGCTGCGTGTGTTGTTGCACGGTTTTGTTCCATTGTCAGTGTCTTTAAGTTCATTGTGAAGTTTTCTGCTGACTGATTTCTGCTTGAGGTTTAGTGGTTGCCGGAACGCAAAAATGGGAGGTTTGGGAAAGATTTATTTTAATGTCACATCCTCTGCCAGCATGGGTTGCAGATCTTTGATGATTTATTTTTCGTACTGTATTCCCTCTGGGGTAGGGTTGTTTGTGGCCACTAGTGGTATGCGTGTGGTAGGTTCTTTCTGTCTGTATTGTAGCAGGTGTTCTCGTGGGGCTTTTAGTGCAGATGCTGCATCCCCTTCCCCCTCCATGCTGTTCCTTGTCACCCTTTCATGTCTTCAAACACTTTCTCACCCTAACTTATCTACAGTACATCTGGGTTTTTTTTCCCCCTGCTCTCCCAAACACTGTGTTAGCCATATTCCTTTGTTAATCAGAATTTCCGACCTGAGGAAGAGAGGAGAACTCTCGAAAGCTTGTCCTATCTTAATATATAAAATCGAAAGGTTGGTACTAGCTGCGGTGAATCTGATTGTTCCTCAGCCTCTGGCCAATCAGATTGGTGGGTGTGACGTCGCCCAACTGCCACTCTCTTCCCCCTCGGCACGGCGCCACACACACACACACACACACACACACACACACACACACACACACACACACACACACACACCTACCTCCCTGGCGATCCAACTCACCTCCCTCCACTCACCTCCTCCCCGGCGGGGCTCCATTCACATCACCTCCCCGGGGGGGCTCCACTTACATCACCTCCCCAGGGGGGCTCCACTCACATCACCTCCCCAGGGGGGCTCCACTCACATCACCTCCCCAGGGGGGCTCCACTCACATCACCTCCCCGGCGGGGCTCCACTCACATCACCTCCCCGGGGGGGCTCCACTCACATCACCTCCCCGGGGGGGCTCCACTCACATCACCTCCCCGGGGGGGCTCCACTCACATCACCTCCCCGGGGGGGCTCCACTCACCCGGCGGGGCTCCACTCACACCACCTCCCCGGCGGGGCTCCACTCACATCACCTCCCCGGGGGGGCTCCACTCACATCACCTCCCCGGGGGGGCTCCACTCACCTCCCCCCCTCCCCGGCGGGGGTCCACTCACCTCCCCCCCTCCCTGGCGGGGTCCACTCACCTCCCCGGCGGGGGTCCACTCACCTCCCCCCCTCCCCGGCGGGGGTCCACTCACCTCCCCCCCCCCCCCGGCGGGGTCCACTCACCTTCCCCCCTCCCCGTCGGGGGGACAGGCAGCTGCCACGCGGCGCCCAAGATGGCGGCGGCCGGAAGGACCCCCTTCCTCCCTCGCGGCGCCAAGTGCCTAAGATGGCGGCGCCCGGAAGTAGAGGTAAGGGGGGTGTGTGTGTGTTGCGCGTTGCGCTGCCCTGCCCCGCCCCCGGGGGGGTTTGTCCCCCTTCTGCCCGATCACGGTGGCCGCCTCCTTCCTGCCTGAAACACACCTCGGCGTGCCCTTAACATGCAGAGCAGTGGCGGCCGCAGCGGGGCTGACTGTCCTCACTTCCCACCCCCGTGCCTCCCACACCCCCCGTGCCTCCCCCACCCCCCCGTGCCTCCCCCACCCCCCCGTGCCTACCACCCCCCCCGTGCCTACCCCCCCCCCCCCCCGTGCCTACCACCCCCCCCCGTGCCTCCCACCCCCCCGTGCCTCCCACCCCCCCCGTTCCTCCCACACCCCCAGTCACTAACTAACTCACCCAGTCACTAACTCACTCACCCACCCAGTCACTCACCCACCCATCCAGTCACTAACTCACCCACCCACCCAGTCACTAACCCACCTAGTCACTAACCCACCTAGTCACTAACCCACCTAGTCACTAACCCACCTAGTCACTAACCCACCCAGTCACTAACCCACCCAGTCACTAACCCACCCAGTCACTAACCCACCCAGTCACTAACCCACCCAGTCACTAACCCACCCAGTCACTAACCCACCCAGTCACTAACCCACCCAGTCACTAACCCACCCAGTCACTAACCCACCCAGTCACTAACCCACCCAGTCACTAACCCACCCAGTCACTAACCCACCCAGTCACTAACCCACCCAGTCACTAACCCACCCAGTCACTAACCCACCCAGTCACTAACCCACCCAGTCACTAACTCACCCAGTCAGTAACTCACCCTCCCAGTCATTAACTCAGACACCCCCCCAGTCACTAACTCACCCACCCAGTCACTAACTCAGACACCCACCCAGTCACTAACTCACCCACCAATCCAGTCACTAACTCACCCACCAATCCAGTCACTAACTCACCCACAAATCCAGTCACTAACTCACCCACCCAGTCACTAAATCACCCACCCAGTCACTAACTCACTCACCCACCCAGTCACTAACTCACTCACCCACCCAGTCACTAACTCACCCACCAAGTCACTAACTCACCCACCAATCCAGTCATTAACTCACCCACCCAGTCACTAAATCACCCACCCACTAACTCACCCACCCACCCAGTCACTAACTCACCCACCCAGTCACTCACCCACCCACCCAGTCACTAACTCACCCACTCACCCACCCAGCCAGTCACTAACTCACCCACCCACCCAGTCACTAACTCACCCACTCACTAACTCACCCACCCACCCAGTCACTAGCTGAGAGACCCCGCTCACTAACTCACTTACCCGCCCTCACTAACTCACCCGCCCGCTCACTCACCCGCCCACTCACTGACTAACTCACCTGCCCAGTCACTAAGTCACCCACCCACAGAGAGAGGGCAATGGGGAGCAGCTCAACTTCCACACCCCCCCCACCCTCCCTGTGCCCGAACTTACCCGGAGTCCCGTGTACACACACACACACACACACACATTCCCACCCCCCCAAGCTCACACACACCTCACCCCCCCCCCCCAAGCTCATTCCCCCCACCCCCCCAAGCTCACACCCCGGCGCCGCTACAGTCAGCGGGGGAGCGGACCGAGCGCCCGGGACACACGCGGGGGAGCGGCCACAACACGCGGCCTCCCGCCTCACATCCACGTGGGAGCGGCCGGATGGGTGAGGCAGCGGCCGGATCAGTGAGGCAGCGGCAGGACGGGTGAGCTCTCCCCCCTCCACATGCCCCGTGCTGTTCTCCCTGCAGCTTCCCCCCCCCCTCCACATGCCCTCTGTCCGGCTCCGGTCTGATCCCCGCCCCTCCGTACCAG
The DNA here is from genome assembly GCF_040206685.1 of Ascaphus truei. Taxonomy (NCBI): domain Eukaryota; kingdom Metazoa; phylum Chordata; class Amphibia; order Anura; family Ascaphidae; genus Ascaphus; species Ascaphus truei. The sequence continues at coordinate 107,753,811 of NC_134485.1, read as the reverse complement.
ATGACTGCAGGGTCCGTCTCCCGGCCTGCACGAGGAAGATGCTGCCGACTGCAAGGTAAGCAGCTCCCCCCCCCCCCACACACACACATACAATGTATACACACACACATGTATACACACACACACATGTATACACACACACACAATGTCTACACACACATGTGTATACACACACACGTGTATACATGTGTATACACACACATGTGTATACACACACATGTGTATACACACACATGTGTATACACACACATGTATACACACACACACACACATACAATGTATACACACAAACATGTATACACACACACACGTGTGTATACACACACACACACACGTGTATACACACACACACACGTGTATACACACACACGTGTGTATACACACACACGTATACACACACACACACACACTATCCCCAGCACCACCACATCAGCACACCGGTATCCCATGCCCCCCCAGCACACTGGCATTCTCGGCTCCCCGCCATTCCCAGCCCCCATCAACACCATCAGCACCCACACATCGGCACCTTTGCACCTCCCCCATCGGCACACCCACATCCGCACCCCCACATCAACACCAAACCCTCCCAAATCAGCACCCCGATACAATCACCATCAGTACAGACACAGCAGCAGTACCACCATACATGGGCCGCGTGGACCACTCCTCACCCAAATGCCACCCCCACACCACAAACATCCCGGGCAACGCCGGGGCTCTCAGCTAGTAGATATATATAACAAATGGGGCAGCCGGCACTCCCAGTACCATAAACAGTTTGCGGTGCATGTCCTATACCAATAGTAAGAGAAAAGTAATCCACTCCAGCAGGAGCAGACACAAGACAGCACTAAAGGGTAAGTAAGAAAACTCTCTCGCTCTCTCTCTCGCTCTCCCCCTCTCCCCCTCTCTCCCTCTCCCCGTGCCTATTGTGCCGTCGGTGGGGTGACGTCTCCCGTCAGTTATGTTTCGGCGGGATTCCGGCAATTTGATTTGTTCAAGGGCCGTCACGTGACGCCACAGCCCTTGAAAAATCAATTTTTGCCGGTTTCCAGTTTCCGCTTTGTCGCCATCGCGCGCAGTATAAGCGCACGCGGCGGCAATGTATTTGTTTTCGGGCGACGTCGCTGGCACTATAAGCGCGGCCTTAGACAGGTCTGCAACCCCGCCTTTCATCATTATCACCCAGCACACAGCACTTCCACTGCAGCAAGTGATTCTGGGAAATGACATGCAAATGAGCACACAGTGACACCTTTTGCTTCAAAACCATTAACATGGTTCCCTATAGGCTTAAGCTTGCTGCATGGTCACAACTTTGAGCACAGCCAGTGTTAAGATGCATAGCCAGTAAACCCACCCACAGACAGCCGTTTTGACCTTAATAGGTCTCATCAGTGTGGGTTTGGTTATATTGGCTATGCAAAAATCCAGCTTAAATGGGCTCCATGTGAATGGATATTCCAGGCAAAAGGTGACACATTGTGTGCTCATTTGCATGTCATTCCCCAGAATCCCTTGGTGCAGTGGGAGCACTGTATGCTAGGTGATAATGGTTGAAAGGCAGGGTTGCAGACCTGTCTAAGACATGTGAATGTGCTCACAAGTGATATTCTTTATTGGATATATATATATATATATTTATTTATTTATTACACACACACCAGGATGCACTGTTTTTAAGTAAAAACCTTTCTTGCTTCATCCATTGTAACACCGCCGGAAGTGTGTGTGTGTGTGTGTGTGTGTGTGTGTGTGTGTGTGTGTGTGTGTGTGTGTGTGTGTGTGTGTGTGTGTGTGTGTGTGTGTGTGTGTGTGTGTGTGTGGTACTGCTCTTTAATTGTTATCCTTCCTGAGAGTACCACTACTCTTATGTATAAACTGTATCCCATAGTTATGCTCGTACCACAGCGCCACTATCACATAAATCCCAACCAGTTTATCTGTCGTCACTTGGGGCAAGTTACATAGTAAGTGAGGTTGAATAAATGACTCGTCCATTGAGGTGAATGTTTTGTGGTTGGTACAATGTCCCTCTACTCTATTTTGTTGTTTGTGTAACTGGGTCTTCATTTATTTTGAGGCATCTGTAACTGTCTGTTTATTTGCGTGACATGTTAATTGTGGTCATTTCCTTCTAATTAAAAAATATATATATCTACAGTATGCATATCTTATTTAATACGCTTTTAATGTGTATACATATTGTAAGTGTTTTATCGCCTTCTCCCCCATCCCCTGGTCGCTGTAACTCGCCACAACGCGAGAGCAGCAGGAGACAAAGCAGGAGCTATTCTGGTATAAAGATTCCACTCTGACAACCCCGTCAGAAAAAGCCAGTACTTAAAACTGAGCTGAGAATCCAAGCATAATCACAAAAATGGAATATACAAAAAGGATTATAGTATATCAATAATTTCACTCATGTAATCCACTGGGGCTGTGCTGTTGCAGTGCTATGAACATATATGGGATAATGATAGGACATTGCATATACCGGATATGTGCATTTGAATCTTCGGAGATGTTTTGCATTTCAGGCCATAACGCCAGACCCCGGTATTATTTTGTGTACGGAACCTACCTGTGTCCCAAGTCTGAGAACGAAATGATTGTACTGTACGTTGTACGTTCTTCAGGGCCGTCGTGCATGTTATTGATCAATTTGCACTTTTTGTACACACGGTGGCAACGATAATTTTGACCTCCATAAATGTTTTTTTTATTTTTTATTATCCCTGCGTTTACATGAGAATATATACTGTACAGTCTGTGTGCGGTGGGAGGGGAGGGGGTGTTTTTCTCAGGGACTCTGATTCATGTACTGCCAGAACACACACCCACAGACACACACCACACACACCACATACACACACACACACACACCTCTCCTGGTAAATGTACATTTGTGCTGCTGAGAGGGAGAGTGACTCAGGCGGGTAGCTAACTATATACAGGTTTCTGTCCTGTGCATCACTTCATTACACACACGCCTCTGCTTGAGAAATGGCAAACTTTTGGACTACAGTGTGTGTGTGTGTGTGTGTGTGTGTGTGTGTGTGTGTGTGTCTCTGTCACTCCACCTCACTACGAGAAGCTGCTATCCAAGTCTTTCTGAAATAGATTTACAAATCTGTTAAAGCAGCGGTGCGCAAACTGGGGGGGGGGGGGGGGGCGCGCCCCCGAAACTTTATTGGTGGGGGGGGGGGGCGGCGGTTACAGAGGTTACGAGCGCGAGGCCTCTGTAAATGTACTCACCAGCTTCTTGTCCACGCGTCTCCATTGCAATACGGCATCAAATGACGCCTGTTACCATGGAGACGTGACGTCAAATGACGCCGTGGGTCCCGTGAAACCGCAGCGTCATTGTCATTTGAAGCTTCGTTGAAGGTAAGGTGGGGGGGGGGGGGCGAACGAGCAGAAGAGCAGGCAGGGTGGGGGGTGCAGTGCAACAACTTTGTTCACCCCTGTGTTAACGGATCAATCTAACTTTTGTTTTTTGTTTTTTACCGGATTGCAACTTGAAGGTCCTCAGAGCTGAATCGCACTATTTTCTGCTGCATGGACCTCTGATTCCGAAGACGCTTATTGGAGACGTTACTGGTATTACTTCCTGGTATTTCTAGGAGATGTAAATGGCCATCCAATAGGAAGCCACAACCAATGACGTTGCAGCTTCCAATTGGCCAGAGTTTTGACGGGCATTTTCTTCACCTGAGGATTCTTTAAACCCAGAATCTTTACTGCTAAGTATCTCTGGTGCTGGGGAGTCCCCAGAACTTAGAATAGTGGCGTTTGGCTCAGGGGGGGACCCCTAGTTCCTACCCTGTAAAAAAAAAAAAAAAAAAAAGTAAGAAACGAGTAAGAGAAACTTTTCATTGTACTTTCTGGAATCTGATTGAGCCTTTGTCTCAACACGGAGAGTAGAATCTGGAGCGTTCCGCCATCTTAAACTTTGCTGCATTTTTTAATAAGCAGAAAAGGGGGGAAAAAGTGACGGATATTTTTATACATCTCACTCATAATCTGTGCATCATGTAACTCCTCCCTAACTCAGCCTTTTCACACTCCCCCAATCGGAAGCGATGCACAGGGGCATGGTTGGAGCAGATACGCTGACTCTAGAGCAGGGGTGGCCAACTCCAGTCCTCAAGTGCCACCAGCAGGTCAGGTTTTCAGGATATCCCTGCTTCGGCACAGGTGGCTCAGTTAACGACTCAGCCACTTGTGCTGAAGCAGGGATATCCTAAAAACCTGAACAGTTAGTGGCCCTTGAGGACTGGAGTTGGCCACCCCTGGTTTAGTCCATTGGAAGGCCACAGATGGCACATGGGCCGCATGTGGGGCTTCAACTGCGGCCCCCAACCCCATGCCATCTCAGCAGAACCGCTCTCCCTTCGCAGCGCAGGAGGAGCATATTCCGTAGCCCAGTACAATAATTGCAGTGCAAAAACAATAAAATATCCAACCTTTACATGCAGTGCTACAGTAAGGAGGGCCCTGCACCAAGGATCTTGCAATCTATAAGGAGGGGTAAGTGGAAACCGGTACAGGGGAATAAGAAGGTGTGATAGCTACAGGTTATGTGAAGGAGGTGGTGTTGGGGGGGAAGCAGTAAATGGGATTATGCAGAGGGGGAGGTGCTGAAGATATCCACATCTTGAAGTTGTGTCTGTCTTTTCAGATGATGTTAACCCTCCACTGATAGACTAGTAAATGCATGCAACAGTTTCCCAGAGGTGCGGGAAGTTAATAAGGCAGTGTTTGCACCCCTAATGGGTTCCCTGCAATTTTCAGGTCATTTGAAAATTGTACCAAATACAGATGAATTTACTATGCATCTGATCTCAGACGCGCTATTAGAGAGGGTCGGGGTTCCTTACAATGCATCTGGTCTCAGACGCGCTATTAGAGAGGGTTGGGGTTCCTTACAATGCATCTGGTCTCAGACGCGCTATTAGAGAGGGTTGGGGTTCCTTACAATGCATCTGATCTCAGACGCGCTATTAGAGAGGGTTTGGGTTCCTTACAATGCATCTGATCTCAGACGCGCTATTAGAGAGGGTTGGGGCTCTTACAATGCATCTGCTCTCAGACGAGCTATTAGAGAGGGTTGGGGTGCCTTACAATGCATCTGATCTCAGTCGCGCTATTAGAGAGGGTTGGGTTTCCTTACAATGCATCTGATCTCAGACACGCTATTAGAGAGGGTTGGGGTTGCTTACAATGCATCTGATCTCAGAGGCGCTATTAGAGAGGGTTGAGGTTCCTTACAATGCATCTGATCTCAGAGGCGCTATTAGAGAGGGTTGAGGTTCCTTACAATGCATCTGATCTCAGAGGCGCTATTAGAGAGGGTTGGGGTTGCTTACAATGCATCTGATCTCAGACAAGCTATTAGAGAGGGTTGGGGTTGCTTACAATGCATCTGATCTCAGACGCGCTATTAGAGAGGGTTGAGGTTCCTTACAATGCATCTGATCTCAGAGGCGCTATTAGAGAGGGTTGAGGTTCCTTACAATGCATCTGATCTCAGACGCGCTATTAGAGAGGGTTGAGGTTCCTTACAATGCATCTGATCTCAGACGTGCTATTAGAGAGGGTTGAGGTTCCTTACAATGCATCTGATCTCAGACGCGCTATTAGAGAGGGTTGGGGTTCCTTACAAAGCATCTGATCTCAGACGCGCTATTAGAGAGGGTTGAGGTTCCTTACAATGCATCTGATCTCAGACACGCTATTAGAGAGGGTTGGGGTTCCTTACAATGCATCTGATCTCCGACACGCTATTAGAGAGGGTTGGGGTTCCTTACAATGCATCTGATCTC
>NC_134485.1:107705480-107742980 GCF_040206685.1 Ascaphus truei | reverse complement strand
TTTACCCCTTATTCTGAGAGCCAAGCTCCGGATTTGTGATACATGCTTACAACCTGCTACTTGTCCATTATCCTCTAGCACCGCCACCCGTGGGATATTAGTGAAGTATAACGTTCATACGCCCACTTCTGCTACTTACAGTTTGGGACTCCCTTTCTCTATTGAATCCGCAGTGTCTATGTTACTCTTTTTCAGCCTGCATTATTTGTGCTGATCCGCTGCTATTATCCTCTAGCAGTTCTGGACATTATATGTTTTCCCTATTTTGGGACTTGGATCCCCAACAGTGGACCTCTGTCCCCCGGAGTTCATTAATTATCTCTGCCTTTCCCATACAGGGTTCAGTTCTGTTGCAGTTAGTGCATTACTTTTTGCAATTGAATACTGTATATGTGTTTTGTGGACCGGCGGTTATGACTCTCAGTGGGAACTTTTCAGATCCCACTGTTTGTATATGTAATCTCTTGTTCACTTTGCTGCTATCATGCTACTTAGCACTTTATTAGAGTTAGCTTTTTTGTCCCTTCAGTAAGTTTATTTCAGCCTTAGTGGGCGTTTTGTTGTTACTTTGCAAGCTTTTCTTTCTGATGTTAATCTGTCTTTTTATTCATTTCTTTTACTTTTTGGATATATCAGAGTGTTGACTTGGGTTTTCTTACACACACACACAAACACACACACACACACACACACACACACACACACACACACACACACACCTACCTCTCTGCGGCTCGCTCTCTCGTCTCCCTGCCGTAGATTTTCGCGCGCAGAGGAGGGTCACACGACACACACACATATTTTGGGGGTTTCTTTTTTTTTTTTTGTTTTTTTTTTTTTAGTCCAAGCTTTTAGGTTCACTTGATGTCATTGGGAGTTTTAATAGTGCCCCGATTGGCACTGTCACAGTTTTTAATGAACAACCCTCTTAGTTTGGCATCTCCAAAACATGGTGTTGCTAAGTGTCCCAGGGAAGAAACCGCGCCCTTCTCTCTCCCTCTCTCGCGCTCAATACAAAGAATCCTGTTGAACCTTCCAGTTCTCACGAGAAAAATCACATTATTCCCCCTTTTGCTCATTCCTAATATTAGACGCCTTGATAGCCAATGGCAATGAGGTGGCACACGACCTACAGATTTTCCCGCAGGAATGTATCGAAATCTACTACGGAGAAACCCAATCTGAAAATAAAATTAATTGCCGCCGTATTAACAGTAAGTGTGTTAGAAAGCTATATAACAATGAGTATTTGAATTAATAGGGAGGGCCGAACCTTTGAACCATTGCTTACGCTGACGGGTGCGTCTTAGGGCGGCAGGGGGAAACGGTTCAGCCGCACGCTCTGTTTCCTTTCTTGCGCGTTGCAAGCGGCCCACTCCAGTCCCCATTGCCATCCGTTGCTATGAGCAGGGAAACCATTGTCGTTTTAGGAAGGGGATGTCCCAGTTACTGGGTGATTGTCTGTGTATATTTTATTGTGGTGAAGCAGTAGTTTGGTGGTAATGCCACTGGATGCGAAGCCGGTGAACCCAGATTGAATGTCCGCGTCCGCTCTCTTCATGACCTGGGGCAAGTCACTTCATATCCCTGTGCTACATGCACTAACATTAGATTGTAAGCTCTTCGGGGGAGGACGTGAATTATAAGCACAGTGCTGTGCATATTGTCAGCACTACATAAGAAAAAATATTTGTTATCGTTGAATCATTGGAGTGAGTCTCATCCAAGACGGTCCCTTTCCTCCCATTATTATATCACAGTTGGGCCTTAACATGGTTACTAGGACTTTGGTTTCTTTTGGCTCGATTTATTCTGGTCCAAATGCTGAGGCTACAAACTTCTCTTTATGGATTGTCACGAAGTCCATTTAAAGTGATGGGAACGTGCTGACCTCAGCGCTTTGTGCTTCACTCTGTTTACAGTACAGTATATGGAAATAATTTGCACGCGCCATCGGCACACTTAGGCCGTGATTAGACCTTGTCCAGGGTGGCGTTGGGCTGGCGCGCTCACGCTGCCCTCCCTCCCCCCCTGTGCGTACCTAGCCGGCGTACGAATCGGGCGCAGCGCACGAGCGCCAGCACGGCCGCTCCGTGCCTTGCCGCAGCCTTATAGTGCATGCTCGTGCGCGCGACCGCTTGACGTCACGCGAAACATGCACTGCAGGCGGGAGGCGTGGCCGTGACGTTACATGAGCGGTTTGCCCTCATTGGCTGAATCGCTCACGTGACGCGCTCCAAAAACAAATTGATTTGTCTCCTCAGTCGTCTGTCGCTCCGTGGCTTGCAGTCACCCTCACTATGTGCCCCTTCATTGAGACACATGTATTGGTTTCCGGCGGCGCGCGGCTTGTTCCCGGCACTATAATTGCGGCTAAAATGAAGTGGTAAGACGTAGCAAGACTTGCTTGTCCCCAAAGCGTCGCAGCCGTGGAGCAGTGTGATTGCCGCGATCGCTCTGAGGGGGTCCATGCTTCAGGATTGGACCAGCCACAGCGTTAATCCGTCGGGGCCATAGTCGTGGAAACACAACCCGTAAAGGTTTGCTACATCCGGGCGGCATTGCAGATTTCCTATTGGATTAAGTGGGCATGTTTCCAGCACACACCAGTTGTTGTTCTCACAATTTGTTTGGGCTTTGGTGCACCCCAAGCTTATTTTTGGAATAAATGTGACTCCTTCTTACGTACCCTGTGCTTCTTAATGTCTCTTCCTATTTTCATTCATGCTTCTTTTGTTTTTATTAGTTTTTATAAACTCCTATGTTATATTCCTGGGGTGGCTTTCCCCACCTTTTTTTTTGTGTGATCTATTTACATTTTGCTTCTTCTGTAAAACCAAATGCCACACTTGGCCAAGAGCGGTGACACCCTGCTTGAGCATCACTGTAATACACAGCATCGCAACGTGTTGTGACAGAGACACCTTCAGCCATGCTGGGGCGAAGAAGAGGCAGCTTAACTCCATCAGCTGCTGGAGTTAGTTGCAATGCACCGTTCCACAATACACGGCAGCCGCCTCCAGCAGATGAACATGTTAAGTCCTCACTCGAGGGGGGGGGGTTGTATCATCTTCTGCGATCCCTGTTCATCCCGAATCAGTGTTGCCTCCACACGCTTTGCCGTTGCAAGATAGTTTGTCATCTCCGATCACTATTAATACCACCTGTAAAGTGCCTGATGGACTTTATGACTCTCCTCTCTCTGCCCATCAGCTTCAGCTCTCGCACACGGGGAGGGAAAGGATAATTGCTAAACATAGCATCTAATGCTCCAGGCAGCGATCCGAGATTATTCTGGCCTGATTATAGGGCTGTAGGTTGCTCTTTTGAAGCAATCAGTGTAAAGGTACAACCCCTCACTTAGCATGCTCTTTATACATTGCCATTCCCGTTTCTCACCCTACATTGTGAAAACCTCCGGTGGTTTTTCTGCTTTGGAAGAAATATGATGTCGAATTACGGTTTGTGGGGCTCTTAGAGGAAAAAGAAAATGGCCTTACCTATAACATTTCCATTAGCTGCTTTACGACTCCGTCATGATCACTGTGACGGTGGAATCGATGTGGCATTCAGTCCTCAGCTGGATATAAACTTGGTGTGGCCCTCAATAAAAAAATGAATATCTTATACCTTAGTGTATTAGTTCTTGTAGAGTTTGGCTTTAAGGAAACATTTGAAAAAGATGTTGATAGATGTTGAGGAGAAGGAGCGGCTCAGTGAGTAAAGACCCTGTGTCAAACAATGAAACTCACTTTAAATAAGGGGAACCTGGTTCAATTCCTGGTGTCGGCTCCTTGTGACCTTGGGCAAGTCACTTTATCTCCCTGTGCCTCGGGCACCAAAAAACGGCCAGGGACTGTGTCTAAAATTCCTATGTGCTTTATACCGCTGTCACGGGAGACCAGGTATTTACACCTTTTTTACCGGGATCATTCACTGAGCAAAACAAGTTGGTAAAATAAATGGTCATTTATTTCATTGAAACAGACATACACACAATGGATTACAAAATACAGAAGAAAAACACACTTACTGGGGGGGTCTGGGCTACAAATCTAGACTTTCCTAAGTGAAATAAGAGGTAAAACAAAGTCTTTAGGTTGACCGGGACTTGTCCCGAAATGTCCTGGAACTCAAATCGGCATGAAGTTCCTGACGCCACCGCTGTATCCGCTCCAGAGATGCCGAAATCCCTTGACCGGGAAATAGTACCAAACGTCCTTTTTGGCTTGCCATCCCAGCCGCGACTGCTACGTTCTATTCTCAGAATTTGGCCCCGAAAATTAGAAAATTGGCCCCAAAAATTTGTCACCTTGAAATTTCCATAGCCGGCTCGCTGCTATTTCTCTCTGAGCATCTTTTGGTGGTTTCAAATTTGCCGCTGCTCTCTTGGTGCTTAGAATCTCGCGAACGGATTGGCTGCTGGCTTTCTTATAGTATTTCAGTTTCGTTCATGTAATACTCCAGCCAATCCGAGTGTGGGAGATAGCCTACCAGCCAATAAGAGCGTTGCCAGGCAAGCATGGATTCGGATTCTAACAAGGGCATGCGCCAACTTGGAACCTCTGCCACTTGTCAGTTAGAAGCCACCAGCGGAGTTAGGCGCCTCAAAGTTTGAGGTGGGGCAAATGGTAGTCCGATGACTTCCATTCATCCCAGGACATGAGTACTTGAGGCTACTGTAACTCTGCTGCCCAAATTGCTTTCACGCCGTGGCAACCTCTGAGGCTTTCATGTCCGGGACCCGAGCAGACTTGATGGCACCAAGCTTGGTAGCCACATGGTCTCTCGGAACCATGGACCTGGAAGTCCCCAGCTCATAATATCGTACACAAGCATCTGTACTATTAAAACACTATGAAACAAAATATTTTTTCCCATATTTTGTCTAAGTCCCAAGGTAGAATGAAAAAATGCTTAGGTTCATTCTCGGGGCTGTATCTCATTCCCTTTGGAAACTGCTTAGGTTTCATTAAAACCCTCGCAACCTTATATATGGTTGGAGTACCACCAGAACCTCTATACTGGTTCTGGGCAACCAGACATTGAACTGGGGATCCCTCTGTTACTGGGGGGACCCCGGTACCATTCTGGGAATATTTTACACCCATATGGTAGCTTACCTTACTGGTCTGTGCTGAAGCAGGGAGTCCTAGCGGTGAGTCGCAAAAGTGTTTCCAGAGCAGCATTTTGACCAGAGCCTTGTGCCTGTATACGTATTCGGACTGCCTGACCTGACTCTCGGGTACATTATTGGGGTGCCCAGCAACTCTTGACCCCGACTATCTAAGTACAATCTGATAGAACGTTCTCCGCAAAATCCCCCCTGGAACTCATAATCTCTGCTTGCTGGCACCCCATGAAAGGTAAAACACGTGTACATTCTTTATTGTCGCACAATCACATACATTGCAGGTGCAAGAAACAGATTCAAGAGCTGACACTCTAAAACCCCAAATATGGATCAGAGGTAACCAGCCGGGCATAATACCTTTATTGCTGGCCTGTTTACCCCCTCACCCTCACAACCACGAGCTATACTGTAATTGTGAAGCACTTTGATTCCCGTTGGGAGAAAGGCGCTATCTGAAATACTGTTACGTGTTTCATGTAGTCTAAAATCCAGCATGCTTTATTTGCACACTGTAATTACATGCGCAGAACCTCTACATTAAATCTGCCTTGCAAGATGTCAGAGTATTTGCTCCATTACCTAATCCTGAACCTGACCACGCACATATATAGCATTGTATGGTGAATGCTGACCTTCATTTAAGGCTAAGGCCCCGCTGCACACGGCAAGCTTGCTTCCCTCGGCGCGTGCAAGTCACTGCACCGCGATTTGCGGTCTGCAGTGAACTGTGTTGCGCGCTGGGGGGACGTTGCCAAACGGGTCGGATGGGCAGGGGCAATGACGAGGGGGGCGCGGCCATGTCGTGTGTCAGGGAGGAGGGGAATCTGGTTTGTGTTCATTCTGCCCACAATACATTCAGCTCCCAGCAAATACTATTTAGGGCATTGAAATAAATAATAAAGTTTGTTCCCACATCCTGCTAATGGTTCTGGACGTCTTGCTGAAGAACATCCATTTCCAGCAGCACGTTTTTAACACAAGCCGGGAGTGCAAAATACAAGGAGCAGGTAGCTCCGGCAAGCTGCCGCGTCACAGCACGTAGTCAGCTGTGCAGTGAGGAGGGACTGGGACTGGCCCGGGAGGCTATCGGGAGATTGTGAGTTTCGCGCGACGCCGGACGCAGCGGGGCATTTGCCTAATAGTCAAATCCAGGAAACTTTGTCTAATCCGATATGAAGTTTGTTTGTACATTCTTGGTTTTAAAGCACCAGGAGTCTTCCTGCAGGATCACATTAGTGTTTCTGTTTGGGAGACCCCCTAACTCGCCTGATCTGAAATCGCAACGGTGGAAAATAAAAATGGCTGCCGCGTTACCTCATGTGCTTCAATGAATGAGTGAGGGGAGTGTATGTGTATTACCTGGGGTGTTCCACCAGAGCATTGATTTGCCAGTGCCCAAAAACATTGTCCGTCCATACTGATCGATCTGACAAGGCTGATGCACACATATATACATGTAAATACAATCATCTACAAACAAAACAAAAAACATCAATGACACAAAAAAACAGAATGCACGTAAAACGCAAAGGCTAATTGAAAAGAAATGCAAACTGTAAATAAATACAATATGCATATGAATATATTCGCACTAACACACTCACATAAAAACTCTCCCACGTCTATGTATAGCAAATGACATTTATAAAATAGTATAAAAAAAAAAAATAAGAGAAGAAAAAAATGATGATTGCTGCTTTAATGGTAATACCCCTCAGGAGATCGCATTTTCTCGGTAGGGTTTTTCGCTATGGATGTTTGTAGGAGTTGACGGGCAGTGAAGAATTAGTAGCTTTAACCCTTGAACCACACCGCTACCAGAGATTACTTTGTGTTACAGGGAGCAGACTTCAGACAAGGTATAACATTAACATATTAGGCACCAGGTTTGTGTGTGCCATGTTCCCAATACAATTTGTGTTCATCATCACTGAGTGCTGTTTCTTGATTTCTTTTAGGGATCAATTTTCTTTGTGTTATTCTTATGTGACATGCACCAGACAATCCCTATCCTACCGGAGTGCCAACTGTCTCATATATATCTATATGCTATACGGTGGAGGGTTTTTAGTCACCTTTTCACCCACCACAACTTAAATAAATTATATATATAAATATCACGTATTGCATTTTCTCTCTGATGTCAACAATTGCTGTTCCCTTCTGATCTCACTGTTTGGTGCCCATAGGTTCACATCTGCAGAGACCGTAGTGATGGGAGATGTGACGTACGGAGCGTGTTGCGCGGATGATTACACGGCGCGGGCGCTAGGAGCCGACTTTCTGGTGCATTATGGGCACAGCTGTCTGAGTACGTATCCCTCTTTCTTTCCATCCCTTCGTTGTTTAAAGCTGCAGTTCAGTCAATATCCTGCATGTGTGTGTTTTTTAATAAATCAGTTCTGTAGTAAGAAAAAATACTTTTAGCATTTTCTGTTTTAAAAAAAACAACTTTGAAAGACCAATTTTCTTGTATTCTATTTTAACAAGCATGCTTGTTCCTATAGCAACGATTTACATTCCCCATATTTAAAGATGTCGCAAACTTTGCCGATCAATAGACGGAGAACGAATTGACCGGCAGCTATGCAGTTTTTTAGGTAATTGGAGATTGCCCACATGAAACTATTGAAGTAAAAAAATAAATTTAAAAAAAAGACTGAACTGCAGCTTTAAGCCGGTACCTTTCAAAAGCTCTGCACCAGCAAAGTGCAGGGAATAGTACTAGAAAGACGACAATGTTTCATGTTTTCAACACGGCTTTATTTATGTTGATGCGCTATAAACTGTTTCACCTTTCACTGTACAAATGACAGCGTGGGCATTATACGTCTGTTCGCTAATTGCTGGTTAACTCCATTTGCTGCCTCTATACCTTTCCCCCTCCCCCTGACAGGGAATGGGTTAATGGGCTTTATAGAGAAGTAACAAAGAACCTGTTGGGCCGCTCTAAAAAGTTGCACTGTGAAATGATAAAACCCTCTACCCACAGCCGTGTAGATGCTCCCGGGGGAGAGGTTCAGGCACGGACAAGTTCATACTCCAGCTTCGAGGACGTCAACACAATGTAAAATGTTCCGTGCATATTACAGAGCGCTTGTACTTGATACCCTTGAATTGCACCAGTGGAGGCTACATATAAATCTGAAGAGTTCACTCAATGGCTTTCTCATCTACGCTACTGGTTCCACTTCCCATGGAAACTGTTCTGTCCTTGTCCCTGGAATAGTCTCTTCGTTGAGCCTTTTACATAGCAGGGAGGAATGCTGGGAGTTGTAGTTTGGCTCCTGACTTAATGGTTAAACACAGCAAGTCTCAGAATTCCTTAGAGCAGGGGGGTTCAACCTTTTTTTTGGCTAATCAACCCTAGAATTAGATTGTGAAATTCTGGGGATCCCCAACCTTCTCCCCCCATCTCTCTTTCTCTCTCTCTCTCTCTCCCCCCATCTCTCTCTCTCCCTTCCCCCGTTCGTCCGTCTCTGTGTCCCACCGTTTCACACTCCCCCTCTCTCTGTTCCCCTCTTACGCTCTCTCCCTCCCCATTTCGCTCTCTACCCCTCTTCCTCCTTACACTCTCCCTTCATTCTCTCCCCCTCTATCTTGCCTCTTTTCTCCTCCCCTTCTCTCCTCCACCCTTCTCTTCTCCCACAATCTCCCCCTCTTTTCCCCTTCTTTCTTGCCCCTTACACTCTTCCCCCCCCCCTCTCTCTTGCCCTTTACACTCTTTCCCCCCCCTCCTCTCTCTTGCCCTTTACACATTCGCACTCATAACCCCCCCTCCCCCCGTGAGCCTGCGCCGGTGCGCAGCTCCCTCCTCATGTCAGCCGGAAGTTGGCCGCGGAACCACTGAGGGGTGCCCGCAGAACCCCGGTTGAAAATGCCTTAGAGGTTACATCCTTTACAGGAGATAGGGGAGGGTCACCCCTTTGATCTGTGATCTATTGTGGCACTGGAAGTATGAGAGAGGCTGAAGTGCATTGGGACGCATTACAGAACCTTCTGCTTCTTTAAGCTGTTCCTTGTGCTCCTCCTTTTCGTCCCCAGTTTTACACTGCAGCAGTGTGGAGGAGAACATCTTTGTGCTATTTTGTAACTTCATCAGAGCAGGGTCATCCTTACCTATTGTACCATGTTGTAATATGCATGTAATAGTGCCTGCATTTTTATTGTCATTGTCTTTCACACCCCGTACTGTGCTGCAGGATATGTTGGAGCCTTATAATATATTAAATACTTGCAACCTAACTGATTTTGACTGTTTGTTTAAAGGCAAAGAGAAACATTACAACAGCCAGCCCTTTTATCTCCTATTCTTGCACCGGGAAGGAATATTTTTGACCGACCGATGTAGAGGGATTTTTGCCTCATACGGCACAGCTTAATGAATAAATAGGGCCGTTCAGGAATCCACAGCTGAACGCAATTGATCCAGAGCCTTGTTTCAATCAAATTCCATAAGTAATTGTATTACTGTATGTGCTGAACATTGCGCTGTTCTGAAAACAACTTGCTGTGAACCGTACTTTAACCCCGCGAACCTCAATATTCTATAATGTAGAGAAAATATGGAGGAACACAAGTAGTTATGCAAAAATGCCATAGTTTACTGCATAGTAGTAGGCAAAACTAAGGTTCATTTTTGCATACTACTTGTGTGCCGCCATCTTTTCTCTACATTAGGCTATTATAGGCCTCTGTTTGGATCATAGGGGCATTGATGAATTGGCTTGCACAAAGGTTCTCTCTCCTTTTTCATTGTACTCATCTTGGCATTGGGAGTGCCTCTGTATACCTTTTTGTATTACCAATACAGGCGGTCCACGGTATCCGCCGGCCCGCTTTCCATCGAATGCCATATCCGACGCCGCATAATACAGTCCGCTGGACGCATTATCCGACGTCGGACTCGCTTATCCGACGCTCACCGCCGCGGATTAACATGGACCCACAATCCGACGGTCCGTTATCCGACGGTGGTTTGCGGGACGCGTGCCATCGGTTAAGCGAGGACCGGCTGTATGGTATAGTGTAAGGACTTGAGATAGGAAAGACATATGAGTGAATACACAGACAAGATGCTGTGTGTGTGTATTGTGGAAGGAGATATCGACATATCTGTGTCAAGGTAAGGAGAAGTTTGCCTTTATGGTTGCAATATTTCCAGTGGCTGTGCCAAAGAAACCTATTAATCTACTATATATATTTTGGAAAGCGCTCTGTCTGTTCGCTAGGCATTTGGACACATCTTAAGATATCGTAACCGAATTTTGCGGGCTGGTTCCTGCGATCAAGGAGCAGGTTTTTGTTTCTTTGGAAATTGGATACATTCTATATTTAAATCCTATGGGTTATTACAATTTCTCTAAACAAGTCAGCCACTGGGTGTTGTACGTGGTCGGCTATGTATCTGGCACATGACGTCATACTGGTGACATCACAATGCACACAGCCTGGTGGCAGATAAGGAGTGTCAGATAGCTATAAAGTTTACACAGAAAGCAGACGAAGAAAGAAAGAGGATGTAATTTGGCACGTGAGGAGAAAGTAAGGCCTTGGATATAGTATAGACGCGCATGACGAACGCGCACCTGTACTAGAAGCGATCCGTGGCCTGTAGGATTGCATGACGGGTGGGGGGGGGAGCGTGGCGAGGGTGTGCCGGAGTCGTGCCTGTGACGTCGCCCTCATTGGCTGAACCGCGCGTGACCCGGCCGTCGTGCGGCAAAATAAAAATAAAAACCTGTTGTCTCTCGCCAAGTATCGGCTGCCTCGTCGCTCTCATGCGCGCACTATGGCCGTGCGCATTGCTTTCCGGCATTTTGTTTTCAGCGCCCACGACGTCGCTCTTACTATGGCCGTGGGCTAAGAATGCTGGAAAAGGAGACGGAGGCAGAAAGAATTGGGGACGTCGTAAGGTAATAAAGGAAAGTGAAGGGAGAGAGATGAGGAGGGAGAGAAAAGGGGGTAAAATAACTAGTAGAACATGAACCGCTTTAGTGCTGTAATGGCGAGAAACTCCTTGCTCTACGTTGTGTGGCTGAGCCCTCCAGATTTGTCGTGCTTGAATGTTGTATTCTTGAATGTGACTTTTTCCCCCTTTTCATTGCAAACCTCTCCTGCACTAAAGGGGTTACAGATGCTTTCCCTGAGCTCTGCAATGCCCTCTTCTGTACCCAGTTTGTATTTCACTTGCATTTTCACGTCCTGGGACAGGGGCCGTCTTTGGATCAATAGCTTTGATTCAGTAGGTTGATCGATATGTCAGATGTAGGAATGCAGCTTCTCTTCTCTGACTATTGCTCTTCATTACTCGTCCCCCTGGGTGAGATCTATCACACGCGTGTCACACAGGAATAAAGTTGGCTTCAATCCATCTGCCGCTCGCTGTCCTCCTCTCTCCATCAGGCGACATCTCTCCTCCCATCTCATTAGCTCTTCTGGTGTCTCTGCGACTCTGCCCCCTGTCTCTGGGATACTGCCTGTCTCTGGCCAAGATCTAGGGAGGGAAGACGTTGAGTAGCTGTCGTTTGAGACACTACTGTATCTCTGTGCCCCTGTCTCAGTGACTCTGTCCCTGTCTTTGTGACACAGTCTGTGCCCCTGACTCAGTGACTGTACCTGTCTTTGTGACACTCTCTGTGCCCCTGTCTCAGTGACTCTGTCCCTGTTTTTATGACACTATCTCTGTGCCCTTGTCTTTATGACACTATCTCTGTGCCCCTGTCTCAGTGACTGTACCTGTCTTTGTGACACTCTCTGTGCCCCTGTCTCAGTGACTCTGTCCCTGTTTTTATGACACTATCTCTGTGCCCTTGTCTTTATGACACTATCTCTGTGCCCCTGTCTCAGTGACTCTGTCCCTGTTTTTATGACACTATCTCTGTGCCCTTGTCTTTATGACACTATCTCTGTGCCCCTGTCTCAGTGACTCTGTCCCTGTCTTTATGACACTATCTCTGTGCCCCTGTCTCAGTGACTCTGTCCCTGTCTTTATGACACTCTCTGTGCCCCTGTCTCAGTGACTCTGTCCCTGTTTTTATGACACTATCTCTGTGCCCTTGTCTTTATGACGCTATCTCTGTGCCCCTGTCTCGGTGACTCTGTCCCTGTCTTTGTGACACTCTCTGTGCCCCTGTCTCAGTGACTCTGTCGCTGTTTTTATGACACTATCTCTGTGCCCTTGTCTTTATGACGCTATCTCTGTGCCCCTGTCTCGGTGACTCTGTCCCTGCCTAAGTTGCTATCTCAGTAACTCTGCCCATCTCTTCACTTCTACTGTTTCTACTGCTTTCAGCCCCACTCTCTCTTCCTCTTTCTTTTCCTCTCTGCCCATCTCTCTCCATTCTCAGATCCTTTCTCTCATTTTCCTCGCACAGTTTCTCTAGCCGCCGCCTTCCAACTAACTCTCCTTCTGCATCTCTCCCTCACTGTGCCTTTCCTATCCCTTTCTTCTGTGCTGTCCTTTGTCCCTTCCTTTTCACCTATGCCTTCACCTGCCTTTCTTCCGTCCTTTGTCTTCTTCCTTCTCTTCACCCCCCCCCCCCTCCTTCTTTTCCTCCCACCTCCCTCTGTCCCACAGCCTCCCGCTCTTCATCTCTCTGGGTTTCAATAAGCAGGTTCCCCAGGCTGTCTGTGCAGGTTGCTCCTATATCCAGTAGGAGCTGAGCTGTATCTGGGCCCATCGGAGCCTCACTCGGCTCTCCAAAGCGTTCCTGCGCTCGCTGTTCTGTTGCCATGGAAACTGCCGGCATGTCCCAGATGTGGCGAACTTTGAAGTCCGAATATGATGGAACCGGCCCAAAAATAACCAAAAAGCGAAAAGAAATGAGGGGGGTGGGGAGGGAAAGAAAATAAAGAGGCGACACGTCTGGGGGCTTCTTAAGGTGGATCTGCTGGTGCCAAGCTCTTGTAATCATAGATTATCTTCACGTGCATGAATAGACAGACGCACATGATATTTGAGCTTTGGTGTGTGCATCAGATAATTATGATTTATACACTCAGAATGTTAACAAAAGGTTATGCAGTAGAGCTGATATTTATAGAATATAATAGGCTATATCTCACCTGCCTTATTATGTGTGTGTGTGTGTATATAAATATATATACATACATACATACACATACACACACACACACACACGTGTATAAATATATAGGTCTGTGTCTCTCTCTCTATATATATATTTATCTGTAGATATAGAAAAATAATTTTATTTCAAATAAGAGAAGAAAAACACCATAGATTTAATTAATTTACATTTAGGCACTTAGGCCCCCGAATCATTAAGCGTCGTTAAATCAGGGAAATAGCACAAAGTGACCTGAAACAGGAAGAGGCATTGTTCTCCCTGAGTCACCGCCCTATTCACTAGCTTAATTAGATGCAAAAACAGCCAAGCTTGAAACCATTCAAGTAGACATTAAGGTCAGGTTTTTTCAGGCTGACGTGTGTTCTTCATCTAAAGCAGGGAGGCTCAACTCCAGTCCTCAAGCCCCCCCTCAACAGGTCAGGATTTCCCTGCTTCAGCACAGGTGGCTCAATCAGAGGCTCAGTATTCAAGTTGAGCACCCCTGATCTAAAGTGGGGTCACGCCCACCTATTCTCTAAAATGGGGCTTGGATGGGGGTAGATTTTCAAATATATCGTAAACCTTTTAATAGCCCACGTGTCCAGCTACATTTTTTAATAGGAGTTTGAAATATAAAGAAACACTGTACACAGCTTTTCAGATGCAAGTTATGTATTTATTTATTTAAACTTTTAGTATCTAGGTCAATTTTTTTCAACCAGGGTTCTTAGGGACGCGTGTGTTCCCCAGGTGTCCCTAATGGATTTCCTGCAATGTTTCGGTCATTTGAAAATTGTACTAAATACAGAAGAATTTACATTCTATATCTGATCTCAGACGCGCTATTAGAGAAGGTCGGGGTCCCTTACAATGCATGTGATCTCAGACGCGCTATTAGAGAGGGTTGGGGTTCCTTACAATGCATCTGATCTCAGGCGCGCTATTAGAGAGGGTTGGGGTTCCTTACAATGCATCTGATCTCAGACGCGCTATTAGAGAGGGTTGGGGTTCCTTACAATGCATCTGATCTCAGATGCGCTATTAGAGAGGGTCGGGGTTCCTTACAATGCATCTGATCTCAGATACGCTATTAGAGAGGGTCGGGGTTCCTTACAATGCATCTGATCTCAGATGCGCTATTAGAGAGGGTTGGGCTTCCTCAGAATTTCACAGAGGGTTCCTTAACCAAGAAAAAGTTGGAAACCACTAATCTAGGTATTTTCCCACTCCCATGCCCTGGTGGGTGTGGATGGGAGTAACACCATGTTTAGGTATGAATGAAATAGCGTAACATTATCTCCCAGCGTTATCCGTAATGGCGTTTAGTGAATATGGTATGCTTATGAGTACGGCACGTTATTTCTAACGCCATATTTTTTTTATAGGAATAAAGCGGAGTTAAGATGACGTTATTAACTGTGCTGCCGTTAACATGACTAACTTGGGTTAAGATCACGTTAAATAGCCGAACGGTGCTTAGTGAATCTGGGCCTAACAGATAGGGTAGGCTCGGCTTCCACGGCTTCACAATACATCGTTAAGGAATACCGCAATTCTTAAAAGGTTGCAAACCACCATGTGCTTTAGGAGAAGTAATGATTTCTTCTGATAAAAGCATTCATCCGACTTGCATTAAACTGATTTATGCGTACGCAAGGCATGTCATCATTAAAATATGTGTGCATACAGTATAATATAGTGTAATAGTTATACAAACGGCTTTATTGGTTCTGACGATCTGTCGCTGAGTTTCAGGCTTGGATAACTTTTATTGCGTAAAGGTTGGCGTGCTGTACGTATTACATATGTTATGCATGAACTCTATTTATTCCAAGCTGCTACCTTTTCCGCTGCTATTCGGGTGTATGCTGTATAATATTTGTCTGTTTTATGGATGTTTTTTTTTTTTTTCTTTGTTAATGCAATTTATGTTAATTTAACACCAAATATGACATAGTTGTAGATATACTCATTTTTTGGGGGTGGGGGGGGGATTGGGGTGCTCTTGTGTGCTGCTGTTTGGCTAAATTGGCTGATGACTATTATCCCAAGATTCCCACCACGCTATGGATGATCCTGTTTAGTACAGGACAATCCTGTCCACCTTTCAGTTGGGACATTGGCATGGAGAAAGTGCAGAGAACATCACTCATGCTCATGCTTCCACAGCCTATAATGTACGTGACAGCAGGCGCAGCATGGCCAGCTACACTAAGGGTCCATCCAGCTTGCTGCCCTTGCCCGTCAAGATGGCTTCCCAAAGGGTTAACTTGGGCCATCTCAGTGTGTCAAAAGGGCCAACCTGGTCATAGCATGTTAAGTGATGTTGTTCTGTGTTGTTACTTTGTAAACGCCCTTGTCTGTGGGACTCGTGTGGCTGGGCTTGCATCAGAGCGCCGAGTGATGGGCACACAATGAGTCAGAGTGCTGGCCTTGGCGTAGGCCAGGCGGAATGTTAAGGGAGTTGGGGTGGGAAGTGCCTGCCCGCTTACTCGAAGCTGGAGCATTGTGCTCTACCCCAGGGGTGCGTAAACTTCCTGTGCTGCACCCCCCCTGCCTGCGCTCCCCCTGGGTCGCGCCAACCCCCCTACCTTAAATGCGACGTCATGTCACGTGATCCCGTGGAGTCATTTGACGCCCGTCGCCATGGAGACGTGTGGACCGAAGCCTGGTAACCGAGTTTACAGAGGCCTCGCACTGAAGAGTGCAGGGCTTCTGTAACCGCCGCGCCCCCCAAAAAACCTCAGGGGGCTGCGCCCCCCAGTTTGCACCCCCCCTCGCTCCTGAATGGTCAGCAGCTGGTCTTCCATGTTTCAGATGGAGGCTCAAAGTATAAGAGCTGATGCTGCTCACAACTCATTAGTAGTTCATGGTTGGTTTGAGTGTAAAGAGACCAACTAGAAAGTGAATTGTGGACCAGAGGCAGGTATCCCGAGTTACTGGGATACTCTGACGGACGGATCAAGGCAGCATACTGGGTAAGCTAGCCCCAGCAGTGCCCACTACCTAGCGAGCTAGGAGTACTGTGTACCCTGTGTTTGTGGTAACTATTGCCCTGCGTTGCTCCATGTTGGCTCCAGACAGAAGAGACCTACGTTATTTAACTCTCTCATTCTGCCTGGTGTTTGCAATCCCTGTTAAAACACTGGTCTACCGTGACAATACACTGCTTTCTTTTCATTATATGTATGACCGGGTTTTCAGATCTTCTGCACAGCAGTTACAGGGCAGTCCCTCCTAGGACCAAAGTGAACTAAGGATATATTGTTATATATCTATATAGCTGTGTTATATAGTTTCAATGCAGGTGTTAATATTTTCATATTATGCAAAATCTAGGGGGGTGGTTACAATCTTTATCTCGTGCCTTTTGGTGATAAGACTGTTTACCTGTTGCTTTGGGGGTTGACTTTCTGCTCTGTTCTTTGTTTGCAAAGTAATTGTAAAGTCCTCACTAATCAAACAGGTAAGGTAAGCACCAGATGCACTGTACAGCCTGCTTGAAGCCAGGGTCTCAAAACAAATGCATCAAAATATAAGGTTTTATATTTAACACGCGTGGATGCTGTTAACGTTTACATGTGGTCTGTGGTCTACTTTGTGTGTGTTAGTCTTTAGCGGTGCTAGTAGCCATATTGGTCCAAGAAAGAGCTAGATACTTTGTAGGTTGTGATACCTTTTTAACGGAGCAACATATTAATCATACAAGGTTTTCTTGTATATAAGCTCTCGAGGCTGCAAATGTCTCTTCATCAGATATGATCTCTAAACGAGATGGGAGGCTTAAAGCAGCAATACTACATCCCCCCCCTTTTCTTTCTTCTTATTTGTATATGTAAAGCATGTGACAATGTATAATTCTACATTCTTACCTAATGCCGGTAATCGTTTGGTGCACCAAATCTGTCCAAGTCCTGATTGACCGCCTTCTGACTTTGTGCCGATGTATGTAACATTACTAAGTGTAACACATTATTGT
This sequence comes from Ascaphus truei, assembly GCF_040206685.1. Classification (NCBI taxonomy): domain Eukaryota; kingdom Metazoa; phylum Chordata; class Amphibia; order Anura; family Ascaphidae; genus Ascaphus; species Ascaphus truei. The sequence continues at coordinate 107,725,795 of NC_134485.1, read as the reverse complement.
TACCGCTTTCAGAGGAATCACAGTCTGCTGTTTTGGAACATAGTAACTAATTTGTTTGTGATACTTTGTTGCCAAAGGGCAGCGCTCAAAAAGGTTTGTGTCAGAGCCCGTTTCAAAAGAGGAAGTGGATATGACTTTGTAGCACCCAAAGCATGATCAGTACATTAAAAAAAAAATGATTAAAAGTGGCATAAGGGGTTAAAAAGGAAATGCAGACAGAATTACAGAATAATTTATTTAAAAATAAATGATATAAAGATTTTTCAAGTTTTGCTGCTTTAAATACATAGCACACGAGGTCCATCACAGCCGGGGTCGTCGTCTCTAAATGATGTGTTCAGTAAATTAACATACTGTAGCCGTTGTATTGTCCTCCGGGTGTATTCATCCATGGATGAGGATACCTGTAAATACACAGAGGCTGCTCCGTCATCAGCACGGGGTGCGAGTAGGGCTGTGCGGTGGTCGTGAATACCAGTTGACCGGTGCGCCTTTTGACCTCTGCCTCTCTGCCCCTCAGTCCCCATCGATCCCGCGCACGGGATGCAGGTCCTGTATGTCTTTGTGGATATAAAGATCGACACGTCGCACTTTGTGGATACCGTACGATTCAACTTCCCCGGCGGAGCCTCCCTGGCCTTCGTCAGCACGATCCAGTTTGTGTCCGCACTGCAGGTAAACTGAACGGGCACGCCTTTTACGTGAGCCAGTTGGGAGTCCACCAGGAAGCCCTTCTGTAGGGGAGAGAATAGGGAAGGGTGGGGGTGATCTTTGGATTGTGGGGTAAGAGTGTGTGCCAGTTTCAGCTCCTATTGATCTGGGGTATATTTTTGAGCCACAGGCACCTACCATTGGATTGTAAGTTCTCCCATGGTGTGGGGGAGTCCAGATATTGGGAAACCCTGTACAGGCATAAGCCCGCATTAACGTACGCAATGGGACCGGAGCATGTATGTAAAGCGAAAATGTACTTAAAGTGAAGCACTCCCTTTTCCCCACTTATCGATGCATGTACTGTACTGCAATCATCATATACGTACATAACTGATGTAAATAACACATGTGTAACAGGCTCTATAGTCTCCCCGCTTGCGCACAACTTCGGTGCAGGTAGGGAGTTCAACTTTGCTGTTCAGGACGTGCTGACAGGCGCATGCGTGAGCTGCCGTTTGCCTATTGGGCGATATGTACTTACTCGCGAGTGTACTTAAAGTGAGTGTCCTTAAAGCGGGGTATGCCTGTATACAGAAATTGCAGAGCATCACGAACTAGCAGCAAAAAAAAAAAAAAAAAGGATGCCTTTAATTCATACCATGTTAAAACACAAGAAGCAGCCACTGAGCATTCAAAACAGGTCTCATGACATATTGAGGGAAAAAATGAATCTTCCACCATGGTCACTATGAACAGTATAATATTGAGGTTCAAAGCCAAAATCAAGGTTTTCATTTATACCACTACCCTATTACCCACGACACTGTCTCTTTGTGATGAGTATGCCTGTAAATTCTGACTAGAAGATTTGGCCCAAAGGTAACCCCTCGGGGGGGAGAGGGACTGGCGGGGCTTTGGACTCGCAATGGGTTGCCGTGTCCTCGGGCAGCGAACCTGTGCAAGTGTAAATCGTGGGAACACTGATCATTTGCACAGAGAAAGGGAGTGTGTCCTAACCAAGACCGGCTTCCAATAGAGAGTCCTTCTCAAGAGCCTGCCACGGAGTTCCTGTTTTAATTAACCACGGAAGAGAGAAATATGTGTATAAGCCTTTTAAATGTGACAGAGGCAGATGAAAAACAAGAGAGAGAGAAAAAAAGAACCATTGTATGGCGCAGACAAATGATATAAAAGGCAGTTGGTGCCATATTTAACGAAGTGGCTCTAAGCCGTAAGACACATTGCTGCTCCGTAAAACACCCCCCTGTCCAATCAAGGGAAGGGGGGGCTGCAAGGGATTTTACAGCATCAGAATATGTTTTATGTCTTGGCACCATTTAGTAGATATGGTGTTTTGATCTTTAGGCATAAAAGCTAGTTTATCAAATCAAACATTTCAAGGGTTCCAGTCTTCTTCATCAGGAATGTGTCTGCTCGGATCTGCCACAGAACAAATCAACTGGTCACGTGGCCGTCATAACAGAAAGGTCAAAAATCTCCTCTATTTTTATTTTTTATTATATATCAAGAGAAATAATCAGTCCCATCCAAAGCATTTGTCACGGAATCCAAGAGAAGAAAAATGGTCTGTAGAAAAACGACCTTTCCAAATAGTTATTGCACAATTACCAGGCATAAAGTTAGAGGAGGAAATCGGTGAGCGCCAGGTACTTGCAGGTCATATATATATGTATGTATGTATGTGCTGTTGCCTTTTTGTCACCTTTGCTGTTGGTAACGTATGCTTTACTTATCTTATGGTACAAGCACCGGCCTAATACTTAATTAATGCAGGAGTGCCGGATATCGTGTGTGTGTGTGATAAAGTTTTATTAAACAAGCGACGGTCCGGTTTAATCTAGAACTTTTCTTGAGGGGCAAAAAAGACCAATACGACGACCAAACGTAAGATGGGATGATGACATCAGAAAATATGCTGGAGCAGTGTACGTGGAGAAGAGCGGCTTCCAACCGCAGGACCTGGAAGATCATTGAGGAGCCTTCATCCAACAGTGGGCCAACAAAGGCTGAAGATATATATATATATATAGATATACTGTGTGTGTATGTGTGTATGTGTGTATGTATATATATACACACACACACACACACACACACGTGTGTGTTTGTATATACTGTAGATATTTGATGTGTTCCTTGGACTTGGTGTATCCTCAATGCAGCAGCCAGAAGTCTCCAGCCATCACCTTCTTGCACTATATATATATATATATATATATATATATATATATATATATATATATATATATATATATATATATATATATATATATATATATATATATATATATACAGTGGTTGACAAATCACCAAAAAATCTACTCGCCACACAAAAAAAAAAATTTCTCGCCACCTAGTACCAAACGTGTGCTGCTTGGGCCAATATTTACTCGCCCGGGGGTTCAATCCACTCGCCCGGGGCGAGCAAATGTATAGGTTTGTCGAACACTATATATATATATATATATATATATATATATATTTTTTTGTGTGTGTGTGTGTGTATATTTATATATACATTTATTTATTTATTTATTAACTGAGGGGTCCTGAAGAACTGAACTGTGCTATTTTCAGCCCTGGAAACACCCGGGTTTTTGAAATATTTGGCTTTTACTTTACCATTTAAAAGACATTATAATAACACAGGATACCAGCGGTGTGACCGATCGATGAAATCTGCAGTGGCATGTTTCCAGATCATTCCAAACCCTCTCTTTTGAAAGGGGCCTTTCGTGCTGTTCCTTTACTATAATGAACAAGGCATCTTTCTGTAGAAGGAAACCAAATACATGTACAGTAGGGCCCCGCTTCTCGCCGGCCGCTGATACGGCGGTACCGAGAAGGGGGCCGCCATGTCTGCGAATGCGCAGAGCGGGGAAGTCAGAGGTCGCGCATGCGCAGAACGGGCGGTTGCCGCGAATGCGCATGCGCAGAGTGAAGGTTGCATGTGCAGAAGGGAGGAATTGCCGGTTTGCACATGCGCACACGCCAAAAATTGCCAATTCCGCTTTACAGCGATTTTCGTTTTGCAGTGGGCCCTTAGAACGTAACGCGCCACATGCCCGGGGCCCTCCTGTATTTAGATTTCAGTTCTCCTACCATGAAAGATTGTTGCCATTTACAGTAATCATAGTTAGCAGAGAGGTGCCAACTAGTGCAAATTCACTTTGCCTATGTTAAAGCAGCAGTCCAAGCCCACATTTTTTGTTTTAATCTAATTTTTTCCCCCTTTAATATGTGCATCAATGCAATCCACACATAAAGTAATTAGCTAAGTTGCCGATCGATCCGTTCTCCTGTGATCGATCAGTGAATATTCGGCTCGGGGGTTCCCTAAATGGCTGTCAGAAGAGGACCAAAGATGCAAAGTTCTGTGGGGAAGATCATGTGACCGACCAGGCAGTCACTAGATACAATTGGTGCACTTCTAGAGAGAGGGCAGGACTCAAAAATGGGTGTGCCTGAGCCTGTTTCAGAAGAGGAAGGGGATGTGACTTTGTAAATGGTTGGGCCCAGTGATTTAGACCGGCGCTAAACAAACAGTGCTGGTAATTAAGGTGATAGATACACATATAAGGTGAAATATAAGGTGTAACAGAAACAGATTCTCAACCTTCAAGTCCTTGCTCCTGAGGAAGCTGTGGTTAACACAGCGAAACGCGTAGAGCCATCTTTGAGCCGTCTGCAGCCTGTACAACTGCTGAGAAACTGAGAAACTGAAGGTGCCGAGTTTGCTGCTTCTCCCTGCTGCCAGCTTCCGTGTGTTCCATACCGGAAGTAGTCACCCCCGTACCGGCTGTGACGTCACACGCCATCCACCGCGATCCGGCAAGGATCATTTGGAAGTGTAGCAGCAGAAGGTCCATCTACCAGCGCTCTACTGCCTCAAGAAAACGTTATGTGTACATATACTATGTACTTATTGTGAGTACGATTCCTACACTGTTTTTTAACTTATAAAATTGAATACTTTGATCTACACTATGGTCTCCCCTTGTTTTTCCTTGGTACCCCTACCCGAGTGAGATCTCCCCTGCATCACCAGTCGTTTGGGCTCCTGCAACTGCGGTGTATCACGTACCTGTTGACCTGTTCAATGCTGATTATACCACTTACCTGTTGTAAGTAGGCATTTTATAGAGCCAAGATCGTCTCTGTATTTAACATTTTTCCATTATACTGCACAATATTTTTTTGTATTTTCTATTTTTGTGGTGTTCCTGTTACCATCGCTCCCTTCCAAAAACACCTGTGTCTACTTTGTAAATGGTTGCCATAGAAACAAAAATGCTTGTTGCACTATAATACATTAAACATTTCAGTCAGAGTTATTTAAAAAAAAACATGCTACAATTTTTTTCTCATAGTACGGATCTGATTTTTTTTTTTTTTAACAGACACGTAGAATATTGCTTGGTCTGCAGCTTTAAGCTCGAAGGCACTAGTACTTTTTAACCTAAAAAATGTAGGGGCGAAATTGAAATTTTCGATCAAACTTTGTCATTTTTATTTTTGTCCCGAGTTGACAAAATATACGCTGAATGTGTGGTTTTTGCAGGAGAAGCATCGAGCCATATTTTAGCCGGTGCAGATTTTTACTTGGTGAACTCCCAGCAAATATTTTAAAAGTTAAATTGGCGAATGGCATCGCAGGCGGATTTGCCAGTAACAAAATGTGGGCGAACGCTCCTAAAACCGCTTTCACTTCGCCTCCCCTTTCTGCGCACGGCAAAATATCCGTTGGCGAATGTTTCTACGTTGGTTGGAGCCGACTGTTTCAACATTTACTTCCTGTGCGAATGTCAAAACAAATATTCGTTTCGTTTGCCCAAGTGTGGTTTAAAGATAAAAAATGTAAAAGAGGCCGTCCTGGGACTGAGCGGCGCATATCCGCCACAGGGTAAAACACTGCATTCGCACATCTCTAGCTACTAGTCCCCCCAAGGCTGCGCTTATAGTGCGGGCGACGCGACGTCGCCCGAAAACAAACGCAATACAGGCATACCCCGCATTAACGTACACAATGGGACCGGAGCATGTATGTAAAACGAAAATGTACTTAAAGTGAAGCACTACCTTTTTTCCACTTATCGATGCATGTACTGTACTGCAATCATCATATACGTGCATAACTGATGTAAATAACACATTTGTAACAAGGTCTATAGTCTCCCCGCTTGCGCACAGCTTCGGTGCAGGTAGGGAGCTGGTATTGCTGTTCAGGACGTGCTGACAGGCGCATGCGTGAGCTGCCGTTTGCCTATTGGGCGATATGTCCTTACTAGTGAGTGTACTTAAAGTGAGTGTCCTTAAACCGGGGTATGCCTGTACTGCTGCTGCCGCGTGCAAAAACTGGTAGCTGGCAAAATTTGATTTTTCAAGGGCTGTCGCCTCATGTGACGGCCCTTGAACCAATCAAATGCCCGGAAACCAGTGACGACGACGCCCAGCGAAATATAACTTTCGCCTGTGGCGATGGGTGATGTCACCCGTCGTGTGGCCATCGACGGCACTATAAGCGCGCCCTTAGAAGCATAACCGCGCAGGCTGGATTTACCCTGGCATCACATATTCACTGTACCCGAGGTTCTCAAAACAGGTTCAGTGGACCAGGCCTGCTCAACTCCAGTCTTCAACCTCCCCCCCAACAGGTCAGGTTTCCAGGGTAGCCCAGCTTCAGCACAGGTGGTTCACTCCTATTGAGCCACCTCTGCTGAAGCTGGGACTGATTGAGCCACCTGTGCTGAAGCAAGGTATATCCTGAAAAACAGACCTGTAGGGGGTGCCAGACCTTGTCTCCGGCGTTTCTGACGTCACAGACCTGGCAACGAGACGTCATATGACTCTGCGGCGTCATTTGATGCGGCGTCGCCAGAAGCCGCCGGAAACGAGGTAAGGGAACTTACAGAGGCCTCGCGCGCTCCCCAGCATTTAATTTAAATGCTTTGGGGAAGAGTACTGGAGTTGAGCCCCTGCTCTAAAGCTTTCTCTACTTGGATATTGAACTATAGAAACTGGTGGATGAGGAGTGACTTTTGGCTTAACTAGTCTGTCCATTTTGACTACTTGCTACAAAAGTATAGATTTAAGGCCTTCTCTAGTAGGTTCTGTACCCTGCTCCCTCGTGTCTACCTTAAACATTTTTGAGTTCTTAGCCCCTGCTACTTCTGCTGGAAGGAAGTTCCATGCATTTCCTACTCTTACATTAAAAAATACTTTATATTTGACTGAGTCTATGAAATAGGACCAGGAAACCTGTTACCAGTGTTGAACAAAGGTGCTCAACCTCGGCCCTCAAGGGCTACTAAAAAGCCAGGTTGTCAAGATTTCTCTAACACATACTTAACCAGTTAAGCTTAGCTTTGAAAGTAAGGCTGTGCCTATAGTGCCGTCGATGGCGACACGACGAATGACGTCACCCGTTGCCGTCGCCACCGGCGAAAGTTATGTTCCGTCGGGCGGCGGCGGTGCGGGATTCCGGTAATTTGATTTGTTCAAGGGCCGTCACGTGACGCGACGGCCCTTGAAAAATCAAATTTTGCCGGCTGCAGGTTTTCGCTCCGTCGCTTGTCGCCGTCGCGTGCACTATAAGCGCGGCCTAAGACAACTTGCTTTTGTATGTATGGATTATGTGGTAAATTGGTGCATCACAGGGTAAGATCACAGCGAGCTTAAGTCCATTCAGAATGAATCCAGAATCCAGAACAACTGTGTTATAACAAAAATGATCACCCCAGGGCGAGCCACACAGCTACCACATAAGACATTGGTGAGACATGAATAGCGCATGGGGTGTAGGAAATAAACAATCCAGCACTAGAAAGGTAATAACAGAAGGGCTGCTGCCCTTTACCTGACTGTGTGTTCCAGATGGGTAGAATTCCTCAGCGTGCCGTCCTCAGGAGTGTAGGTCACAATGTGTAGAAGAAGGAAGGAGCACAGCCATCCGCATCCAAGGTGCAAGAAATGAATATGGGCAACTCCAAAGTGAAATAAAAAGCGGTACTTTATTTAATCAGCTTGGCAATGGGGTAGGAAAACGCACCAACGCGTTTCATCCCTCAGGACTTTCTCGTGGTTGCAGTGGTGCGTTGTCCTACCCCATTGCCAAGCTGATTAAATAAAGTACCACTTTTTATTTCACTTGGAGTTGCCCATATTCAATTTTTGCGGATGCGGATGGCTGTGCTCCTTCCTTCTTCTACATATTTTGTATGTATGGTCCTGAAAACCTGGTCTGTTGGTGACCCTCGTGGACTGACCTTGAGCTCCCCTGGTGGTAAACCATCTAGGTGAGGGAATTGGTTTCTTTAGTGCCCATTGGAAACCGTTATTTTACTAGGGAAGGCCACTAGCCTCCCCCATTGAAGGTAGAGGCTACGTCTACAGACAACTCTCCTGGTTACTTTGCCGCTCCATCCCAACAGCACTGAAGTAATTACATTGATTTGCTGCGCGCTGCCGGAAGGTTGAGAAGAAAGACTGGGCTGCTGCACAACACACAGCATTATGGGTGACACTGCATTGACCGACCGCACTCCCGTGGGCTGTGACCCTGGCTCTCTCCTCCCTGCCTTCTGTCTTCTGTGTTCAGGGGAGGTGTTAAGGTTTCATAGTCTTCCTGTCTGTGTGACATGAAGTGGCAGCGTCGTCGTACTCTCCTTTGAGCTTGTTATAGAGAAAAGGAGAGATGTGGAAGCAGAGGGAAGAGATTGATTGTTTAAATGGAAGAAGGGGGTTGACCCCCTATCATTACCAAAGGAACGAAACCCAACATTTCCGGAGATGATCCCGCATTCAAAATCCATAGTGCAAGAACAACTCCAGTTTTTTTTCCTTAGATTTGTTTCTATATTAACTTGGGTTACCGGAATCAGCAGTGTGACAGCAGCTTCTTGTTCATAGCTTGTCTGCTGTTTGGAGGTCTCTCTCTATCAGTGTCTCTCCATTTGCTTATAAGGCCTGGGACATAGTGCCCAAAACAGTGCGGAGGCGCGCTGAGGCTCAGGGAAAGCGGTGCTTTCCCTGGCCTTATAGCGCGCAGTCCGTGGGCGTGTCGGGGGCGGGTCTGGGGGCGGGCCAGTGACGTCACAGAGCTGGTTCGCCCTCATTGGGCGAACCGCTCACGTGACCGGCCCTGCGCTCCGGCAAGCAGGAAATTTTCAAAACTCCGTCAGACACACGCTTCCCCAAGCGTGCGGACGCGTGCGCGAGCCCCTGCTAAAGCCGCTCTCATTGCGGCTGCAGGGGCTCAGTGCCGAGCAGCAGCGCGCCTCAGCACGGGACCATGCCCGAGTCCTAAGGTAAACACACATCTCACAAATACACCTCCAATCTCTCTGCCCTCCTGCTTCCATAGATGACTTGCTAGTCAGTGTCCTTGTCCATATACTGTAGGTCAGGGGTTCTCGTCTCCAGGTATCAAGACTCCCCAAAAGGTCAGGTTTTCAGCATATCCCTGCTTTAGCAAAGGTAGCTTAATCAGCCCCTTCTTCAGCACAGTCTTTGACTGAGCCACATGTGCTGAAGCAGGGATGTCCTTAAAACCTGTTGCGGGGCAGGGGGTCTTGAGGTCTGGAGTTGAGCACCCTGGCTCTAGGTTTAAGGGTTATTCTTGACGCCACTATTGTTGCATCTTGGCTGTTGTCCCAGACTCTGAATATTGCTAAATTCTTGGTCAGTCCGGGACAACCGGTTATTAGCTATTTCTCCACTTTGGGATATTAACCCCTTCGCCGTCAATAACACACAGACTGCATTGCATGTTTACAAGTCCAGATTCTGGCTGTCCATGGATAAGATCTTGCACACAGTGTTTACTTTATGTCTCTAGAGTATAAAACAAGGACATTGTGATCATTGTATGTATTTATGTATTAGTCTGTCCTCATTCCAGTAAATACTTATTGGACTTGGTTACCTTTAAAAAAAAAAACGCAGTTGACAAATTCAATCCATTGAGCAGTGATTGAGCTCCAGCATCACTCCACAACGCTTTCATTTTTCATACAGTATATAGAAGAAACAAATTCTTAATCACGAAGGGAAAATAGAATCCTTTGATCTCTCATTACGAGCAGCCCACACATCGGGACCAAGAATGGCACTAAAATTGAGTTTGGTCCCTGGTCCCCAGGACTCGCTTAGCCATTTCCTTTTCGAACAATTAAGGAGCTCCTGAAAAAGCCAACCCACCAAGATCAAGATTCCCCTCTCGTAGGAATCCCACTGGGCATTATAGCCATGTCTAAGTGTATTAAGTTTCGTGTTTGTTTCACTTTATCATTTTGTGCTGGTTGTATATAAATAACCTTCTGACGGAGAGTGGGTGTTTATGAGCATTTAATCGGGCCACTATCACAGCTACGGGGCGCTATATATTCTACCTACGCGAGTACCTCCATTCTCCTTTTTATTGTGTCCTCTGAAATGAAAAAAAAAAAAGTGTTCTGTTATCTGTTTTGAGCAGCAATTGCAGAACTATCACAACAAGTTGATGGATGCTTCTTGGATTCACAGGGCTACCGTGGGGAACGGCAGTGATCAGGAGGAAGAAATATGTCTGGGGTTAGAGTTAAATTTAGAAATCTATACGACTTGTTTTGAGTTAAACGTATTATTATCTTTCTCTTGCGGATTTTCAGAGGAAGCCGAGCTGGCCACGAGAGGCCCACAAGTCGCAGTGGTCAGAGTGAGCGACTCGATATATATCACTGTTTTCTTTACAAACCAAATCTTTTTCAAAGGGCTTTTCACTCGCTAGTCTTCTAACATAAATACACCTGAACACTCGTCCATTGCGGTCTTCTGTTCAATGTTTGAGACATGGTACAATGAAGAATAGTACCACTAGTTTTGTACGGCACTTTGACGAATGAGTGTCAGGCATTATTACAGAAGACCGGCGCCTGGGCAATCGCCTGAATCTCTCATCACGCTACATACTGCCTGGTTCACCTTAGCAGCCCCAGTGCTGGCCCCAATGGCATCCAAAGGGTTAAGCACGCAAGCAAGCAAAATCCTCCACATTCTGAATCAATTCTGTTGGATTCATGTTCTTCCAAGTCCTGTGTCAGTGGGACGAACAAGAGACGTGGAGGTGGGTGGGGTGTGGGAAGAGGCAGAGAGGGAGACAGCCAAGGTAGTGAGGGGGAGGCAGAGAAAGAGGTTGAGTTTCTCAACTTGATCTGTCTCTACAGATAGCTCCACTAGTTAAAGCACAGGCACTCCAACAGCAGTCAGGTCACATGTCTGGTCCCCCATACAGGTCTAATACTCCTTTTGTCCTCACTCCAACCTCAGGCAGCTTACCAGGCTCTGCGCTCCGAGTACCAAGTGACTGTCCCACAGTGCAAGCCACTCTCACCCGGAGAAATCCTGGGCTGCACCTCCCCGCGTCTGGAGAAGTCTGTGGATGCTGTGGTGTGAGTAATACAGTATTTTCAGCACCATCTCAATGATAACACGGGAAGTGTGCCTCTAACCATGTCAATGTTCAAATCCCTCCTCCCCCCCTCCCCTCCCCTCTTCTCCCCCCTCTCCTCTCCCCCCCTCTTCTCCCCCCCTCCTCTCCCCCTCCCTCTCCCCCTCCTCCTCCCTCCCTCTCCCCCTCTCCCTCCTCTCCCCCTCCCTCCCCTCCCCTCCTCCCCCCTCCCTCCCCTCCCCTCCTCCCCCCTCCCCTCTTCTCTCCCCCTCCCTCCCTCTCCCCCTCCTCCCTCCCTCTTCCCCTCCCTCCCTCTCCCCCTCCTCTCTCCCTCTCCCTCCCTCCTCTCCTCCTCCCCCCTCCCCCAATATGTCATGGGATTTCACAGACTTAGAGGCAAGTCCATGCGACGCATTAAAAATAAGTTATAATAAAAATAATATATATTTTTATGTTTTAATAGATGCAGCTTTTGATTACGTTTATTGAAAATTAATTACCTAAGCTTCCGATCGATTAGTTCTCCCGTGATCGATCAGCAAAGATCATGCTTCCCAGGCTTCATTAAAAGGCTGCCTTTCAGTTTCAATCAACCCTTCAGTCAGTGTAACTCAGCAGCTACAATATATTCTTATATTACTACGGTAACATTATCTATTGTTACAGTTTGCAGCTCAAACTGCTGGGAACATAGGCAACAAATGATCACAAACAGGAAAGTGTTGCAAAGACCTTGCACTTCTGGGGAGGTGGGCTAAATAAAGCCTGTCATAGAAATCAAAGGATGCTCAGTATATTAAAACTCATTAAAAATGGAATTGTGTTGAATTAAAAAAAAATAATAATGTAGTAAATGTTATCTAATACTACGAAACTGATTTATTAAAAACACACGTAGAATATTGCTTACATTACTCCTTTAAATGCAGAAAACTTACTTAAATGAGGCCAGAGTGCAGTTTAGGCGTTTAGGGGTATATGAGAATAGCCTTTTTCTGCAATATAATTAAGTGAATGTTTTCATTTCCCTTTCGTTTAATATATGTGTTTATGAACATAATAGCTACAAAAGTACAACATTGGGCATCATATTATGTGAAATGTTTTTGTTGACATTTTATACAGTGATGATTTAATTTGCATTTATTTATTTTATGTATAATGGGCCAACATATTTTGGGGCGCAGTACAATGGGGGTTGTAAAACATTAACAAATAATGACTGCATTTAGCGTACACTCGTACAGTACATGGGTAATGAGTACCTTGCTCTGAGGAGCTTGCGACATAAAAGGGAGGGACGCTGTACAGTGTGGGGAGGAGGTTGGTGTGTTTCTAATAACGACTTGCTGTTAAGATAACAGCTAGGGGACTCTCCTGTGTAACAGAGGATCAGTTACACATAAGCTAACTAAGCTACAGCTTAGGGCCTCACAACATGAGGGGGCCTCGCAAAACAGAAAAATAGTCACGCATTTCACGTTTGAAAACCGGATGATAAATAAGGACGATATGGGATCGAGAAGATTCTCAATAAATATGGCCATTTTTGTTCAAATATGACCCTAAGCATCGTATGCATCGAAAGGGACAAAGTCGTCGCTTATCATTAGTAGACGTCATCAATGACTTTGCTCTCCAAAAATCCCGAAAGAAAAGGTTTTAGTATTAAAATGAATGTGATGTGCAAACACCATTCTTTTTAGCTTTACACGGTCATCTCTGTATATAACAATGCTAGTATAATGCTTCCGTTCATTTCAGTTTCATGGTTAGATTTTCAATGGTCCGTTCGGTCACAATAATAAATCTATTTCTCATTTTTGGGGCCTCTTAACCTTGACATAGGTTAGGTCCTCAGAAGGTCAAAGTCCGGCCCTGCAGACGCTAGGTGACATGGTAGAGAGAAATCTGGAAGAGGTTGCATACTGTAGGTTCCCTTGTCGTAGTGAGAACAGCATATATTTATCTTCTCTTTCGTGCTGGCGAGAATGGAGTTTTTTGTTGTTGTTGAAACGCCTTCTCTTTGCACGGCAATGGTTTTCAGGTCCTACTGGCGGTGATCATAGAAAAACCAGACGAGAAATGCTACCATTTGCAGATAAACTTGTGTCTTCATGCTGCAATAACATTGAACCTCTGTGAGAAGGGCACTACAATTGCTATAACTTTGATTGTAAGCTCTTGAGTCTGGGATTTCTTCCATGGTGTTGCCCCATTGAAGGTTGGTGCTCCCACCCTCATACAGGTAGTCCTCGTTGTCCAACGTTTCACTTTACAATGAATGGCGTATCCAACGCTTTACAACGCAACCCTTTGGGACGTTTGTCGACGCCGTATTCCGTTACCCAACGCTCCCCGACACTAATTAACATGGGACTCACTTTACAACGGTTTCACTACCCAACGCTACTTCCAGAACGGATTCCGTTGGATAACCGAGGACTGCCTGTATATGTACAATCATTCCCTGTGATGTATGTGCTAATTCTCTAGAGCAGGGCTGTGCAAACTTTCTGCGCTGTGCCCCCCTGCATGCTCTCCCCCAGTGTCGCGCCCCCCCCCCCCTTACCTTTAAACCGCTGTCAAATGACGCCACGTAATTTGATGCATCACCCGACGCTGGCTGAATTCAGGAAGGTGAGTTACAGAGGCCTCACGCTGAAGAGCGCGGGGGCGCTGTAACCCGCTGCACCCGACCCAAAAAATCTCGCGCCCCCCAGTTTGCGCACCCCTGCGCTAGTGCGCTGCATACAGATTTGCCAGTATTTCATTTGTGTATAGAAATGATCTTTCTCGGAGACTGCAACAGCACGGAAGCCTCTGCCTCCCAATATCATATCATTATTTTATTATTTACATTAATATTTAGCACCATCGATTGATGTGCAGAGTGGCAAGGAGAGCCAGTCTGCAATATATCACAGTTAACCAATAACACACCCTTTTAAAAGGATATGATGCAAAACTATACAGGCATACCCCGCATTAACGTACGCAATGGGACCGGAGCATGTATGTAAAGCGACAATGTACTTAAAGTGAAGCGCTCCCTTTTTCCTACTTATCGATGCATGAACTGTATGGCAATCGTCATATACGTGCATAACTGATGTAAATAACACGTGTAAAAGGCTCACATTGCGCACAGCTTCGGTACAGGTAGGGTGCCGGCATTGCTGTTCAGGACATGCTGACAGGCGCATGCGTGAGCTGCCATTTTCCTATTGAGCGATATTTACTTACTCGCGAGTGTACTTAAAGTGAGTGTCCTTAAACCGGGGTATGCCTGTATTGTGCAGTGGGAAAAAGGGGAATGAATCCAAGTAAATAATGAGAACAACAAAAATCACTGACACAGTTAAATGGCAAAACAAAGAAATATATTCCACCGTTCGGAAACAGAAAACCTGGTTACCGGCGGTTCGGCCTTCTCACCAGGACTCTTCATTTCGTTCACCAGGGATATGACTTTCTGGGTGTACAGATGTCACAGATGTTGTTGCTCCCGTTAATGCGTCAGCGTCGCACAAATAACGCGTGTGTCGAGGAAGGGGGCGTGCGTCACCCTTCATTTCCATGGAGCTGCAGTAAAGATCGTGTCAATAACGTCTGCTACGTCTGTATCCTTCTTTGGGCAGAATGAAAGCCGCAGAACGGGCTACGTTGCGTTTTCAAATTTTTTAATTTTTATTACAGGAGTGAAGCAGGGGGTCTCCGGATCTGAACTGTGTTTATTTCAGCTCCGGGAACCCCCTGCTTCCTGAGATACTTACCTTCATAGCGGTGCCGGTATCCGTGCAGTCAGAGACACTGTGTGTCTAATCTTATGGCGGCGTTTAAATGTCCAGTGTGACCAGGACATTGAAACGTCACAGGGATACCCGCAGCAAGTATCTCTGGAAGCAGGGGGTCCCCGGAGCTGTACTGAACACAGTGCCAGGGACCCCGTGCTGCAAACCTTCACATTTGTCAAACGCAATGCAGCCTGTTCTGCTGCCTCAAAGCACCCACTTTATATAGTGGTCGTAGTCCAAGAAAAAAGGGTCTGAGAGGTTATCTGCAGCAAGTGTAGGATGGCAGAAAAAATGAGTTAAGTCTCTCCTAATTTAAACATCCTCCTTTGTTATTCCTCTGCCTTTCTCTCGCTTCCTCCTCTTTCGTGCTCATACTTTTGTTCCGTTTTATGTTATCTTATTTCTTTCTTGCTCTATCGCTCTCCTTTCCTTCATTTCCGCTCTCCCCCCTCCCCTCCCCTCACGTTGGCTATATTTTCTAAAGCGTAATGGCCCTTTCAGATGCAATTCCCACAATATGACCTATTTTAATAGTGAGCTCCATATGAGGCCCTTTGAAAGTAGCTTACCAACCTTTACATAGGCCCAAAGCCTGCAGTATAGTGTCCACACTTCAGATGCTGTTCCGTCTCTTCTCCACCAGGCTGCACAGGGTTTGGGCTCATTTTTTTCCCCCGGACAAAAATACACTAATTTCAGTGCCAGGAGCGATCACATGACGCCCCTGGTCCCCAAATACAGGAAACTGACATGAAGGGGGGACCACTTCTGTATCAATCGGGCTGGCTGCTCTGTTGGAGCTATTAGCCCATAGAACAGGGGTGGCCAACTTCAGTCCTGCGGGGCCACCAACAGGTCAGGTTTTTAGGATATCAGAGTGATTGAGCCACCTGTGCTGAAGCAGGGTTATCCCTAATACCTGGCCTGTTGGTTGGCCCCTTGAGGACTGGAGTTGGCGACCCCTGGGCTAGAAAGTGAGCATATGCCCATAATGTATTATGTACCTCGTACAGCATAAGGAATCCAGGCCATGTCCACCATGGGGGCACTGAAAAGGTTAACAAAATATCAGTAGGCAAGGGAACAAATTATTGACGGCCATTCCCTAGAACCGCAGCTAACAATTCATTGCGTCTTGTGCACTTTAGTGACTCTACCCTAATGTATCTGCCTCTTACTCCCTATTCCAGATCTCTTTCTCTGTGCCTTACTCTTTTTCTGCTTCTCTTTCTTCCTTTGGCCAGTCCTCTGTGTCTCTGCTTATTTCTCTCTTTCCCTTCTCTCCGGGCGAGTCCCGTTCCCAGCTTGCTTACCCTGTCCTCTCACACTTCTTGTCTCACAGGCCATGAATTTACCATGCCCCCCCCCCCCCCCCCCCCAGGACCTCTGCCCCCCCCCAGGACCTCTGCATTGACGAGCAACGTCCGGCTGTACGCCGATACGCACCTAATCAGTCTGGTGCCAGATTCTCCGCACACTTTCGCCGAGTTGTGAGCAGAGTTTTCAAGCAGTTCAACGTGCACCAGATTCCATTTTTTGAAGCAAAAGGGTCAGAAAAGGGCAGTTGTCCAGATGAATGAGGTAGAGGTAGTTATGAGGATGGGGGGGGGGGGATGTAGAAAGGAGTGACGCTGAGCACTGACTGACCCTCACAGGCTATAAATAGCTTGTTATGAGAGCGGGGCGCTGTTTCCGGCTGTAATTGAGCCTTTTAGAGACCTGTTACAATTTTAATGTGTGGTGAGTCTGAATTAGAGGATGAGTCTGGCATTATAATGGCAGGGAAGGGGAGGGGGGGAGATTGGGGGCAGAGGCACTCACTGCAAATCTTACCCACCCTGCAAGCCAGTGAGGTGTGTGTGGAAAGTTTGAAAGGATGTTGTCCGATCAAAGCACATTAAGCGTGACCACAGGCGTCAGGGGGGTAACGCGAGAGAGAGGAGAAGGGGAAGGCATAGCATTTCCCTCGCGCTCATTTATGTTCACGGTTTTATTCCCTCTAGTTATTCCTTTTCCGTGTGACTTTTTTCCACTCCCACTACTCGTTCCATTGTGTTTTTTTTTTGTGTGTGTGTTTTTTTAAGTAGCACACACCCTGCTGTGCTGCTAATTCTTCCTCCTTTCACTCCTATGCCCACTCCGTCTCTATAATGTTTATTTCATCCTACGGACTCTCTTGACTTGTTCCCCATCTGCTTGTTTCTGCTACTGTACCTCTCTGTTCCTCGCCTGCTCCCGTTCTCCGTTGCTACAATCCTTTATCCGAGTCCTGCTCATCCTTCTCTCGGTCTCGTTTCCCCTACCTTATACCCTTTCCCCTTTCACTGCCATAGGGGCTACCAACATATTATGGCAGGGGGCCTCAACCTTTTTTTTGAGTACTGGCAACCCTCACTTATCCCCTTTTTACTTGGACGCATACACCAGGGGTGCGCAAACCTCGGGGCCGGGAGATTTTGTGTGGGGGGCGGCGGTTGCAGAGGCCTCCGCGCTCTGCCCCAAGGCATTTAAAGTAAATGCCGGGGGACCGCGTGAGGCCTCTTCAACGACTTACCATGATTCAGCCGGCTTCGAGACGCGTCTCCATGCAACGTGGCATCAAATGACGCCACGTGGTCACGTCACATGACCCCGAGGCGTCATTTGACGCCGCACTAAGGTAAGGGGAGAGCAGGCAGGGGGGCGCAGCAACAAAAGTGCGCACTCCTGGCATACACACTACTAATAATAAACACCACATTTACCGGGCCCTTCTCTTACCCTACAAAAAGCACTAGTCTCCCTCCCTCGCCCCACACACACAGCCATCACACTCTCCTCCCCACACACACAGCCATCACACTCTCCTCCCCACACACACAGCCATCACACTCTCCTCCCCACACACACAGCCATCACACTCTCCTCCCCACACACACAGCCATCACACTCTCCTCCCCACACACACAGCCATCACACTCTCCTCCCCACACACACAGCCATCACACTCTCCTCCCCACACACACAGCCATCACACTCTCCTCCCCACACACACAGCCATCACACTCTCCTCCCCACACACACAGCCATCACACTCTCCTCCCCACACACACAGCCATCACACTCTCCTCCCCACACACACAGCCATCACACTCTCCTCCCCACACACACAGCCATCACACTCTCCTCCCCACACACACAGCCATCACACTCTCCTCCCCACACACACAGCCATCACACTCTCCTCCCCACACACACAGCCATCACACTCTCCTCCCCACACACACAGCCATCACACTCTCCTCCCCACACACACAGCCATCACACTCTCCTCCCCACACACACAGCCATCACACTCTCCTCCCCACACACACAGCCATCACACTCTCCTCCCCACACACACAGCCATCACACTCTCCTCCCCACACACACAGCCATCACACTCTCCTCCCCACACACACAGCCATCACACTCTCCTCCCCACACACACAGCCATCACACTCTCCTCCCCACACACCTGAAACAAGTCTGCTGCTCGGCGGGTGCGCTCTGCTCTGTTTGGAGATGAGGCTTTTCTCTCTCTCCTCTGTGCTGGGCTGAGAGAGGAGAGGCAGATCGCAGCTTCTACGTCTCCAGGCAGCGCGGGAGGTGCCCGCTGAGCAGCCAGCGGAGTTTTGTCCCCTGGGGTCGTGGGATGCGTGGCAGAGGGTCATTTCTTCTTGCAATCTGTTCGGCCCACTGCCATTTGACTTTCTTCCCCCTTGTGGTGATGTCGCAGACTTTGGTTTGGTCTCTTTTTCCTGTCTCTTCGGGTTATGCCCGGTATACTGTTCATCTTTCCATACTTCTTTGAGCCGTCTGAAGCTTCTGAATTGGCCTCGCCATTAGGGTCCCAGATTCATATCCATACGGGAACACAGGCAGGACGCACTGGTCTAAAACTTTCCTTTGGAGGCTCAGTGGGTGGTTCCCTTGTAAGATTGTCTTGTTTCATCCAAATGTGCTCCATCCTATCTCCTTCTTCTATTGAATGGTTACCATATATTGAAGCTTACCGGCCAAGGTAGACTGTCTCTGTCTTCTTCTAGTTCTATTCCACTTCCTTTTAATATTATCTATCAGTACTGCGCATAACAGCACAAATATAATCAGTATTTTACCTTTTTTTTTGTTGCTATTTTAATTTGGTTTCCATCTAGAAAACGCACCAATTAACTTTTCAGCTTCAGTATTCCTTTGTCTTTGTGCGTACACCAAAACGTGTTTAATAAATTACGTATTCATCTCCCTATTTACTCCTCTCTGCCATCGCTTTGCACCACTCTTTGGCTAATGAATGCTGTTTAATATATATATATATATATATATATATATATATATATATATATATATATATATATATATATATATATATACAGGTATATATAGCGCTGTGTGTGTATAAATAAGTATATATGCGTGTATGTGTGTGTATATATGTATGTGTGTATGTGTGTGTGTGTGTATATATATATATATATATATATATATATATATATATATATATATATATATATATATATATATATATATATATATATATATATATATATATATATATATATGTCAGTTGCTAGTCCAGACTGCCTCTCTGCCTCCTGTCATGTAAGTCCTTAGTAGGTACAGGCTGTGGCAGGCTATCCTAGGGGTATTGACCCCCCCCCCCCCCCCCCTGTGATCTATAGGAAAGTTCTAACAATACTGAGAATGTGATACGTCTGATCTGAATTTTCTTAATTTGAGTTGTTAAAAATAGAGATGTGCAAAACTATCCAGAATACAGTCTTAAAATGTTTAGTGGTTGTTGTATTTTTAAAAAAAATCAATATCCCTTTCTTGCTACATCTAGTCAAGCCTCAAAGGGCAAATGTAGCGGAATTAGTCTTAGATTTTGGTAAATAAAAACACCACATGTGAGCACATTCACACGTCTCAGACGGGTCTGCAACCCGGCTTTTCCCCATTATCTCCTAGCATACAGTGCTTCCACTGCAGCAAGGGATTCTGGGTAATGACAATCATATGAGCACAGTGTGTCACCTTTTGCTTCTCATCCATTTTAACATGGAGCCCTATAATCTTATGCCTGCCGTATTACACAGCTTTTCAGCACAAGAAGTGCATTGTCGGCAAACCAGTTAGCCAGTAACCAATGTAATGGGAAGCTGGTAAGATTTTGCAATTGCACAAGCTTCTAGCTAAGTATCACCATCGAGCGAAACGGGGTGTGGGGGCCCTATTTCTAGTCTCCGCACTAAGCGCATCTAGCAATTTTCGATAATTTCCCAAAACTAGCGTGTGATGTGAAATTGCACAGCACATTGTCTTGACGAATCTCTTGCAAACTCAGATCCAGTTCCGTTTTTATTCTGCGTCCTTCAGTAGGACAAAGGTCGCCT